>NC_081406.1:104156860-104376860 GCF_030272615.1 Cryptomeria japonica | reverse complement strand
TGCTATCTTGTTTGCTAGAAAGCTTGGTTTGTGGTTTCGGCGAGGGTTTTACCAGCAGAGCTTTGATGAAAATCTTTGATGATATGCATAAGTGGTGTCGGTGCGGCTTCTGGTGGAGATTCAGGATACTGATGGTGATCATGTTCGAGACTTGGTTGATTGGGTATCATTGCTTTGGCGTGTATGGACCTAAATTGGGTCCCAGTGTATCTAGGTTATGGACCGGCTCAATGTAACGTGTGGATTGGGCATCTCAATGTGTTTCTAGGATGTCTTATGGGTTGGATATTATTTGTTTGGTATTATGCTGACATGTATTGTAATTATGTACATTTTTTTATTGTTAGGTGGCCAACCTTATTGTTTATGATTGAGGGTTTGTATATATATGATGTAAGATCTCATTGTAGATTATATCATGGAATAGGGTAGGGATGTAATGAGAAAATAATGTAATAATCATTTAGGCAAAGGATTTGGTCGATCATCGGTGATCAATTTGGGTTTATGTAAGAGGATTTAGTCCTTTGGTATTGAGCTTAACCGAAACTGTATTCAGGCATAGGAGATGCTATCTTTGCAATTCACTCATTTCTCTGGATTGTAGTTTGGATTTCTATGTAGTCAGTGAGACTCCTTTTGTGATGAGCAAAGCACTCTAGGTTGTTGGCCTTCCTGCAAGTGCAAACCCCTCAATTGTAATTCACATACTTACTACAAAAGTATTATCTAACTATGAGAAGGCTTCCCACCGTGGTTTTTCCCTTTACTGGGTTTTCCACGTATAAATCTTGGTGTCATGTGGATGGTATTTATTCTCTGATTATTGTTTATGCTTAATTGGTTTATTTGCTGTTTCAGTAATTGGTTTATGCATTTTGGTATTAATATTTTGGGTTCCGGTATTGAAGTTTTAATTGTTTAAGGTTTTGGTAATCTAGTGACAACTGATTCACCCCCCCCCCCTCTCAGTTGTCTTTCGGTTATTTGAACTATCTAACATATGTATATGTATATGTATACATACACACACACATATACATACATATACATACACACATATACATACATACACATGCACGCACACACACACACACACATATAGACATACATACATACATACATACATACATACATACATACATACATATATATATATATATATATATATATATATATAATTGATTAATAATATTGTAAGATAAATATAATAGTAAATATAGTATAAATAATAGTAATAGAGTAAAAATAATTATAATTTATATCATAAATATTTTTAAGTATGATCTAACTAACTAATATGGGTCTAAGTCAGGATTATTTTGAGTCATTAGAGTTGCAATTTATTTTAGTCATTATTGTTTGAAATAATGCCAGTGCAATGTTTCAGGGTTAGGGGTAGGGTTAGGTTAATGTATAAACCTTAACCCCATTGTCCTGAACCAAATTGAACCTTAACCCTAACACTAAACAAAAATGAACCCTAACTTTAAACCAAATTAAATCGTAAACATGACCCTAAGACAAGTTGAACCATAACCCTAAACCTAATTGAACATTAAACCAAATTAAACTCCAACCCTAAACCAAATTATACCCTAATCATAACATTATACCAATTCTTCCCTAATCTCAATACTATACCAATTAAACCCTAACCCTAACCCTAACACCAAACCAAATTGAATCGTAACCCTAATACTAAACCAAATTGAATCATAATCCTAAACCAAATTGAATTGCAACACTAACCCTAAACCAAATTAAACCCTAAATCGAAACATAATTGAAAATTGAACCAGATTGAACCCTACACATAAACCAAATTATACCCTAGTGTTAGCACTCTATTTACCTCTAACTTTAAACCAAAACAAACCCTAACCTTAACACTAAAGTAGATTGAACCATAACCCTAAGTCTAATTGAACATTAAACTAAGTTAAATCCTAAACCAAATCGAACCTTAACCAAATTAAATGCCAACTCTGATTTTAAAAATAAATTAAACTGAATGCAACCATAACCCTGAGCCAAATTGAACATTAAACCAAATAAAACCCTAACCCTAATTGTAACCCTAAACCAAATTAAATCATATCCCTAAAGCAAATTGAAACATAACTCTAACCTTAAATTGAAAGGAATGCTAACCCTGACCATAAAGCAAATGTAATTCTAATCCTTAAACAAATTAATAGTAAACCAAATTAAACTCTAACTAAATCAAATTGAACCCTAACCCAAAACTTAATTGAACATTCAATTAAATTAAATTGAAACACTAAACCAAATTGAAACCTTAACCCTAATACTAAGCAGATTTAACCCTAATCCCAAACCAAATTAAACCGTAAACATAATCTTAAGTTGTAGCATATCCCCAAACCTAATTGAACATTATTTAAACCAAATTAAACTCTAACCCTAAACTAAATTTTATCCTAATCTTAACACTATACCAAATTAAACCCTAACCCTAACCCTAAACCTGATTGAACACTATACAAAATTGTTCAAACACTAACCCAAAACTTTGTTGAGCACTAAACCAAATTAAACCCTAACCCTTATTAAATTAAGCTTAATATTTTAATCCCAACCCTAATATAATTTTACATATATAATCCTCACTCTAACAATAAATAAAATTGAATCCTTGTCCTGAATTTATTTGAATACTAACCCTAACAATAAACCAAAACCCAGATTAAATGTTAACCCTAAACCAAATTCAATCCTAACCTATAAAAAAATTGTTGATCCTAACACTAGCACTAAACCAAATTGAATGCTACACCATAACACTACATCAAATTGAATCCTAATCCTTAACTAAATTAAACCCTAATGTTCAGAGTTAATCATCATTAAACCAAATTGAACCATAAAAACACTAATTAAAATTTAATAACAAATCAAATCATAATTATATTATAACCTTAAACATAACCCTAAGTTAGCACTAATCCTAATTAAACTTGAACTTTAACTCTAAGTAATCCTCAACCTTAACCCTACCTCTAAAACTATTTGAAGCATAATCTTGATCCTAATTGTATCTAAATCCTAGCCCTATTTAAACCCTAATCCAATTTCAATCCTATCCCTTTTAAACTCTAACTCAAATCAACCCTAAACACAACCCTGATTGAATTCTAACCCTACCCATAACACTAATTGTACCATAACCCAATTTTCACTCTAACACATGTTGTTGATTGTAAATTAAATCTTAACACTAATCCAACCCTAACCCTAACCCTTTCAAATAGCCCTTAACATAATATAATACCAAGCTAAACACTGATTGAATGCTAACTATATTGAAAATCTATTCCTAACCCAAAATGAACCCTAACACTAACCTTGGTAAAATTAGGATATATATATATATATATATATATACCTTCAAACTCAAAAAAAGTAAAAATAAAGGATGTATCTTCTAGTGAAAACTTGGATCAAGCACTAGAAGATGAGGGACTTGACTTGCCTACCATGGTTCTCATGTATCAGGAAAAATCGTCATTGTTGATTGAAGAAACTGACACTATCAACAAGGGTACATATGACAATCCAAAGAATGTGCTTGTTGCAAAGTCCCTAATAGATTAGGAGAAACAAAACTTCATAACTTTCCTCAATGAGACACAAATTAACTTTACCTAGTCCTATGTTGACATGCTAGGCCTTGACCCAAAACTCGTAGTACACAACCTTGTTGTCAGACCAGATGCTACACTAGTAAAATAGAAGCTCTGCAAGATGCATTCACAGATTTCCCTATTTGTCAAAGTAGAACTACAAAAGATTTTGGATGTCAGATTCATTAGGCCCATTGATTATCCTGAGTGGGTCTCCAACATTGTACTTGTCTGCAAGCCCGCTGGGGGCATAAGGATTTGCACAAACTTCAAGGACCTCAACAAATCACGTCCCAAAGATAATTTCCCTTTACCCAACATAGACATGATTGTAGACCTAACGACTGGACATGAGATGTTCTCCTTAATGGATGGTTTATCTAGATACAATCAAATCAAGATTGCCAAAGAAGACCAACACAAGACAATATTCACCACCCCTTGGGGAACATTTTGTTATCAGGTCATGCCCTTTGGGTTAAAGAGTGCAGGTGCAACTTATCAGAGAGCAATGTCAATCATCTTCTATGAAATCCTACATGACATTATGGAAGACTATGTGGATTACCTCTTGGCCAATTCTAAGACACGTAAAGAACATGGTGCATCCTTGTCTTGAGAAGAATCTTTGAAAGACTAGAGAAATACAAGCTATGTCTTAACCCTAAGAAGTGTGTTTTCGGGGTCACATCTGGAAAACTGTTGGGATTCATAGTGTCTCGTAGAGGATGTGAAGTAGATTCAGCTAAATTTAAGGCAATAATGGAAATGCCTCCCCCTAGGACACTTAGGCAGCTTCGCAGTTTACAAGGAAAGCTTCAATGTATTTGCTAGCTTATAGCACAACTTGCAGATAAGTGCCATCCTTTTGCACATCTCCTATGCAAGGACACCAAGTTTAAGTGGGACTTCTTATGTCAGAAATATTTTATTAAACTCAAAGAGTATTTGGCCTCTCCTCCAATATTGACTCTAGGGGCGTATCTTGATGGTGATCATGTTCGAGACTTGGACAACCACCTATACCGGGACAACAACTACAGTGACTCTAGGGGCGTTACTTGCACAAACTGGTGACAAAGGAAAAGAGCATGCAATATATTATATTAACCGCACTCTTGTGGAATATGAGCTCAATTATACTCTCATAGAATGAGCATGCCTTGTAGTGGTATTAAGCACTCAAAAGCTTTGCCACTACATGCTTAACAACAAGACCAAACTCATAGAAAAAATTGATCCTCTCAAGTACTTGTTGTCTAAAGATGCTCTCACAAGGCACACAAGTAAATGGGTCATGCTAATAAGTGAGTTTGACATTGAGCACATAGACAAGAAAGCAATAAAATAACAAATCATAGCCGACCAATTGGCTGACCCTCCCCTTCAAGGAGATCACCCCCTCTTAGCAGAATTCCCTGATGACTCTATCATGCCTATCACACAATCAAACCGATGGCAGTTATATTTTGATGGTTCTTGCACACAACATGGATCAGGGGCATGTATCTTGTTGATTACCGCTCAAGGAGATTGCATTCTTAAGTCCTACAAGATAGCCTTTGCATGCACAAATAACATAGCAGAGTATGAAGCTCTCATTACTAGACTCCGTTTATCTATTCAATGGAAGATCACAAAACTACAAGTCTATGGAGATTCCCAACTTGTCATTAAATAAGTTAATGATGAGTTTCAAACAAAGGATGACAAGTCGCTCCCCTATCGTGACATGGTTGAAGATTTCAAGAAATACTTCACTTCCATCTAGTTTGAATAAGTTCCTGGGACAAACAATAAAGTCACTGACGCAGTGGCTACAATTGGTTCTCTCTTGCAAATGCCTGCAAATAGTCAAAAATGTGAGTTCTTGGTCTAGCGTCTTTTAGTACCAGCATATGATGTCCTTGTTGGTCCTGATTACCCATGGTATCAAGAAACCTTTGCTTTCCTCCTAGATAACACCATCCCCCGTCACCTCACCATAACCCAAACAACACACATTCATTCATTGATCTACTCGCTACACTATCTTGGGTGATACCCTATTTCTAAGGCACTTCGATGGAACCCTCGTAAGGTGTTTAGATAAAGACGAGGCTAAATGAGCACTATGTGAAGTGCACAAAGGTGTCTATGGGGTACACTCAAGCGACCTCACTCTAGCTAAGAAGTTATTGCACACTGGATATTATTGGCCCACAATGGAGGAAGATGCTTACTATAGATACCTAAAAGTTGCACAATGAATTAAGTGAATTTTGTTCATTTAATTATCCCTAATTCTTTCAATTAATAAAATTAAGATTTAATTAATATCCCTATTCTTCTAATTAGCCTATTAATCAAATTAAAGATTTGATTAAATCCATTTCCTCTAGCCTAACCTGTTAATTAAACTAAGGTTTGATTAAGTACCCTTAGCCATTTAATTGAATAAATCTTATTTATTTGATTAAATTCCCCCTTTTTGATTAAATTCACATTTAATTAAATCCCTTTTGTATTTAAATAAATCAAAATTTATTAAAAATCCCCCACTTGCAAAATCCTGCAAATGCAAGTTGCATCCCCTTTTTGGCTAAATTAAATCATTTTAATTTACCAAAATTACCTATTTTCCCTCACGCACTTGCAAAATCCTACATTCCCCTAATCATTCTTCTAGAAGCCTTCTAATCCTATCCTAATCATGTCCCATCCCTAAAATTGGGGGAGTTACTTCTCCAAAGTTGGAAGAAAGTCTTCAAAATGCATTTAAGACTTTATCTATTTCAACAAGTTAACTTGATGAGTCTTCCAAACATGCAAGGCTCTTACATAAACCACTAGTGGTTTTCCTCTTTGGGCAAGTTAGCCTCCAAAATATTCAAAAGGTATTTAACGCCTCTTACAAGCACACACCCCTTAGCCATGATGGTTGTCCCTTTAACCATTTTCCCATGTTATACAAGAGTTTAGCTCTTGGGTAATAGCATGCCTCCCTCATTAATGATATTATCGATCTAAGTTTGGAGAATAATGCATACATTGAAGATGACATTGATTATTTTGATAATTTCTTGAAAGAAAATCTGATTTGTCACTATTGGGAGCAGATTCTGAGCAAGGGATTCATGTGAGTGATGATCCACATCCTATTGTTGAGAAACTTTCTCAAGGTGCATAAATGATTGTTGAACATCTTCCTCGGGAGGCACAAGTGATTTGGGATATCTATGGAGTTATTGTTTATAGGTATGAAAAAGTAAAATTTTGGTGTTCACCCTTGCAATAGTTCACTTTATATATCACATCAAAATTTTAATCATGTTGGAGAGAACAAAAAAGGAATATATCATTTTCTAAAGGTTCAAAGTCGTTGGTACATCAAAAAGTGGGATCCATGTGTTATTTGGAGGGTCAAGTTAGAAAGAGGTATCATTGATAATATTGAAATTACTATCCATTGTATTAGGTATCACATAGAATCCTTAATGCATACTAACCACTTTGTGAAGGATCAATGTGCATATATCGTAGAATATTCATGGGATCCAATATCACTATTGAATATAATTTTTTTAGTGATAGAGAAAAAGAGGTGATCAACTTGAGAAGTTTGAGCTATATTTTGGTAATCAAAGCTAGAATTATTTTCATACTCATTTTTTTGTAAGTAAATGTCCTTTGGTGATTGTGATTTCAAGTTATGCACAAGATGGAATATTTCTGAAGGATATGATATGGGTTATCCTTTGGAATGAACAAAGGGTTTGTAAAGACATATATATCATGACCTTAGGCGCATAAATGTCATATATCATCCATATTCTTGACATGCATGAGGATGCAACTCCATAATTATTTGATATAAATATAGAGGTAATTAATACATGCTTTGGGTTTTACAATTTATATATATCACATCCTTTTGTAGAAGATCATGTTGTTTCAGGGGATGCTAATTGGGGAGCATGTTGTTTGGCATTGAAGAATTTGCAAGCTATCATTTTCTTAGGTGAACCTTAATCTATCATTTCTTTGCCATTAAATCAACAAAGGAGAGTTTTCAGATATGTGCTACTAGAGTCATTTCTTATGTGGAGATTTCAGTAGGTTATTGATAGAGTACACACTAGTATTGCTCCATGTTTTGAGCTGGTATCAAGCAACATATTGATATTAATTGATAAGGAGCTCATAAAGTTCAAGTTTATGCTTCATAGTTTGACTTTTAAATTGAAACTAAAAGTGAATCGTGTATTACATTTTTAAATGATCTTTGTTGAAATTATTTTATGTTTCAAGACTTGGGTTGATATTTTGGAACATTCGAGGAATTTTATAAGTGTATATCAACAACATGAACTAAAAATCTTATCAACACTATGAAAGATTGACTCTAGTCAAGTCATAAGTGTCCAAGACATACAAGAGGTTGAACCATAATAAGAATTGAAGGGATTTTTTACAATAATCATCTCATGTTATACGCTTAATATTCCATATTCCTCTTGTGCATCATCTTTAGAGTTTGGTGCTTCAGAAAAAGGGATGGTTTGGAGTTAAATGCAAACATGGGAAGCTAATAAATTTGATTTCATCAAGCCCCAAGTTTTAAAAGATGGATTCAAAAGGTATGATGAGAAATTTAGTATTAATTAATCTTTGAGAGAATTCATATATCCTATGGTTCATGGAAGAATTGTGATGGAGATAGATCAATTTGAAAGAAGGCTCTTTTTGTTTTGGTACTATGGGAGTAATGGCTCACGGAAATTGGCAATATAAAGGATGGTAGTAGATGATTATTTCAAAATGATTAATCATTGGCATTTTCTTAATTTCTATAGAGGAGAAAGTATTTTCATAATTTTAGATTGTCTTGTAGATGCCTTTACCACTAACTCTTTATGTGTAATAGACGAGGTTATCAAGTGTATGTCAAAGGATGATTCCAAGGAGTTCATCATCTTCCTACAAAATAAGTTGTATATTGTTGTTATATGATAATTCTACTACTGCATTTTGGATCCTATATACCAATCCATGAGGATGAAAATGATTACTTACAGGTTGAGGTAATTTGTTGGTATATTGTTATGCATTTCCATGATATGTATCTCAACATTGAAGTGGTGAATGAAAGATCTTTTTACAAAATATGCAATGGTTATGGTATTGATTGTAAAGGCTGTTATAAAAGTCCTAATAACAATAAAAATTAGAATCATAACATCATCAAATGCAATAGAAGACTCATATACAAGTTGCCTAATGATAGTGTACTTCTAGCTAGAGAACCAAGACACTATCTGACATGCAGAGTGGGTTTTCTTTGGAAGTGTTTCAAAGTGGTAACTTGAAGTCATATTAGTAAGGCACTTGATCTAGTAGAAGATGCAATAAAATTATTTTCTAATAGCATTTCGAAGATTTTATTGGGTGATCAGTATGTGCAAGTTGGAGGATTTGGGAAGTACATAGATTATCATCAGAAGAGCCTGCAGGTTGCCAAATCAATTTTTAGCTTTTGGTGGAGTTTTATATGTTGTTATATGATATCATTTTTGTCCCTCAATTTTTCTATTTATGTTCCAAAATAGATTCTAAAGCTACATCTATCATCCTTCATGCAAAGATAAATTTTGGAGTAGTTAGTGTTGATTCTTGTAAGGATTGTCTCCACTACAAGGCAAAAGAGGTAACTTTTTTAAAGATCGGTATTTAATTTAATGAAGGATGTATTTACTATTGTGACCATATTATAAGCTGTAAAAATCAGATTTATGTCTTTGAGAAAGATTGCACAATTTTTTGAGTTAACATCCTTGGTGACAGTGGACATATTCAATCTTGGAAAGGAGTTCATAAAAGGAGGTCAATAATTGAAAGTGACAAAATGAATGCTATACAAACTCAGGTAATGTGGAGTAAGAATTTTGAAATTGGATTTCATCTTCTCAATATTACAAAGAGAAAGTATATTTTTCAATAAATGTTCGGGATATTTTGGAAGAAAAAGCAACATCAAGCAGGTAAAGGATTATAATTTGTTTTGTGGTTTGAAATGATTGGATATCAGGAACTTGAAGCATCATGGATGAAATTGCTTAAGGAAAAGAAATTTTGGGAAGAAAATATTTGTCATGTCCCCTTTCTAAGTTTAGCAGCTTACTATTTATAGTAAGTCCTATTATCTAAAAATAATCAATCAAGACCTACAAATAAAATGGGAAAGTTTAATTGCCAAAAAGAATTTATCAATTTTGAATTAATGACAATTGATTTGAATTGTTACTAAAATGAAAAAGGGGCATGAGTTTAGAAATGGAAACTTTGGTTTATAAAGTGTAAATAAAAATTATTAAATACAAAGATTAAGTTAACAGTTCATAATAGAATGTTAAGAATAGCCAGAGAGGAAAAATGAATGTTTCAATTTGAAATTCAAACTGTTTTCCTCCTAAGTGTGAATTTGGGCACCAAAATTGTGTTTGAACATATGTCTATTTATCTAATTTGAGCTTGCAACTCTCATTCATTCTATCTTGTCATTTTCAACAGGCGAAAGCTATTTTCATTTAGAGGTTGGTAAACCAAAGAAAGTGAAATATCTAAGGCTTATAAACCAGGGAGATTGAGGCTCAAGGGCAATAGGTCTAAGATTCTCCAAAAGAAATCTCACCCAAATATTGTATGTTTGTAAAATATCTTTGCAGTTGTGTTGTTTTCTTAGGGTGTTTACAAGCATTTGTAGAAGTTTGGAGTGCTTAAAGCAGAAGATTAGTTACAGTTTGGTGTTGCTATTGTTAGCAACATATTTTGTCATTCTTATGTTATTGTGGAAACTTTGTTTCAATTGTATTTCAGTTATAAACATTTATCTAGAGTTTGGAGGATTTATTTGAAGTTTGTAGTTGATTTCCTTAATGTTTGAACCCCTATTTTGAGAGATCTTTGTGATGTGTTTTGTAGCAGATATTATGACTATATCAAATATATTTAGCAGTAATAATGTGTTGAACACAAGATGCCACTGAGAGGGGGGGTGAATCAGTGGTTTCCAAACTTTAGCCTTTTAATCCTAAGTGTGTGTATTGGTTAGCAGATCTAACACAAAGTAAACATACTGGTGAGATAGGAGAGAACATCAAGATGCAAGAACACACAAAAAGGGGATATCACACAACATTAGATATACGATGAAAACCCAACATGGAAAGAACCTCAGTGAGAAATGTTGTTGGAGTCTACTACTCCAATCCAGCCTCATAATAAAATAATGGTTACAACATTCAGGGCACCAACCCAAGGAGTATCACCCCTATTGATTTAGGGTACCAACCCAAGGAGCACCAACCCCTACACCGAGCTCAAACTCAGTGATTACAAAGTCTATATTTAATGAAAAAGTAATCTCCCAGTTACAAATGAGTTATGTAACCTCTACAATCTTCCTTTCGGTTTTACTCTTCTCAACTAGTCTTCCTCTGCTCTGCTTTTTGTCGGTTCTCTGCTCATCGGTTCTCTGTTCTTCTTTCCTCTCTGCTGCAACCTTACTGGTTCAACCTCTACCTCTTCTCTATCGGTACTTTGATCTCTGATCACTACCCATTCTCTTGATTGCCGGTTACTCCACTTGTCCATTTAACTCTGCACTGTTCTCTGGCTTGCTGGATCTCCTCAACCGCTCACACTGCACTACAACTCCTTCTCTACCTTTTTGCAGGTTCTAGCACTATCGATGCAATTTACCGGTTACTCTGACCTTGCCAGTTTTGCCTCTACCAAACCCTCTCATCGGTTGCACCTCCAACACCTAGTCTCTGTGATCTTTGATGAAGTCTCTGATTGGTTGGCTCTCTGATTCCACTTACTTCACCAACATCACTCTCTTGTGCAATAGAAATAGATCTGGACTTCTATTTGCATATTTATAATATGCAATCTCACCAAAATGACATTCAAACTTCTGGCGAGATAGGGTTCCTTCATCGACCTCGAGGCAAACCAAATCCAATCAAATCGCCTTCCAAAGATTGACCACCTGAAAAGGATCACTCAACTTTGCCAATCACGCTGCTTCCAAAACATGTTTTCTATATATGGCAAACATGGCAACCTTGCTAGTCTGTTCTTGTCAATCACCATAAAGCAATCAAGTGGTTAGCTTCACTTACCCAGATCAACACCCGGACATTTTGCATCGATCATGAAGCCATCAAATTAGATCTCTGAGCTCTGATCTATCTCGAGTCACACCCTTCTGTTCTCAACCCATGATTTATGCCATCTACATTAATATCGACCAATCACCACCTACCTCACCGACAATGTATGCACCTCAGCTTAGTCACCATGTTGGTTTGGACTCTATCACCAACCAACACACAACCGGGTTCATCTACCGATTATACCCTAACCGGTCAACCTTCAGGCCTGCACTTGGCAGCTTTGCCGATGGAACATCTTTGTCGGTCACCAAACATGCCAATCCATAGCATGCACATCTTGATCAGATGGGAGCCTTTTCCTTCTGCTCTTTTACTTGCTTACCGGTAACCACCTTGATAACACCATGTAATCAACCTTCAACAGTCTCCATCTGTCTGCATCTGCAATCCAGTTGCACTCTCTGCCTGCAGCTGCTCGACCTTGCCTTCTTCTTCATCATCCCATACATCATCTCAATCGGTTTGTCAAAGTGACAAACCCATCACTTCTTTACTCTCCTTTTCTGCCCCGGTGGCACAACATGCCAACACTTGTTGATCCGGTGCACATCTTTGATTTTATACACCCGAGGCATCCTTGTGTTTCATTGGTTGATTGAGTGTGAGCCTTCAATCATCTGCATTTGATATCTCTGACTTTTCCTAGAGCATTATCACTTACCGGTGGGAGAGGAACCTTGTCATCTACTTCCGACATTGCACCAATATGCCTTAGCTCACATTGATCAGATACATCTTCAATCAGGCACACTCACTGTCAGTCGTATCATCAACCTGATCTTCATCCAGTGGGAGTCCTGCTGATTGACATCCAACTGCATACTGACTCTCCACTTCTGCATTAGCTCACACTGCATTCTAGCTGGTCACATGCTTGCCGGTTGGCAATCATACACTTCCAACATATCACTTACCGGTTGTTATACCATACCAATCTCCAGTCCTTATGTCTTCAACACAAGTCAACACTAACTTGTGTACCAGTGACTCTTATGACCACAATGCAAGTTGATATTCTCTTCCTTACCAATGACAAGCTATACCACTAACCTGCTATATTAGTTGACATCAATGACACCATTTCTAGTTGACATCAATGACACCATTTCTAGTTGACATCAATGACAACAATACACTTCAATTTCTCATATCGGTTTCCATGCTATACCAATTGACATCAATGACAACACAATGCCAACATAATGATGTCAATAACAATAATGGAGAATAGTTTTGGTTGCATTAAGTGGTGTTTTGATGAAATTTCCTTTATACCCGATTTCACAAAATGTTCATAATTGCAAATTTGAAGTAGAAATTAAAGAAACTACGAAATGTGATTTAATTTTCAGCAAGAGTTATTGTAGAATCCAAAAATTATGTCTACATGTCGTATTTTCCTCTTTTTGCATTTAAGTCAACACAAGTAGTTTTGGACAAATAGATCGCATGTCTTGTCTACACGAGCTGCAAGTTTCTATGCATATAGATACAAGGGCAATTGTGTCTATTGCCATAAAGTTCATATCTATTAATTCTATTGCATGAAAGTTATAAAGTCTTTTCAACTATCCTTTGTACTTTGGTGGATTTCTATATCCCATTCCAAAGCTCCCATTTTAGTGTAGGTAGGGTGGATGCTACAAAACTAAACAGAATATTTTGTGCAATTCCTATAATCATTTCATTTTCTTTGAGGCATTTTGTCAAAAAATTTACATGCATTGTCTATATCACCACACCTTGGTCTTTAAAGAGGCAATGTAATGACACAAAACTGTGAAGAAATATGAAATAAAACGTATAAACTTTGTAAAGAAGAATGAAATAAGTGTAACATATGAAGATGGCTTGACCTCTTCTGTTCACTGTATGTGAAGATACCTCAAGCCACCATTACATTTACAACATTAACAAAATATTGAATTAATAATTATGTCATGAAAATTTTCAACAAAACATTCTCAGTTGCCTTGTTTCAATAATATATTTTGGAAAATTGCACATAACAAGATCATTTTTAGTTGCATTTCATTTCTTTCTAAAACAATTTTTTTGTTATCTCAAAACAATAACATTGTCTCCATGATTTTATCTCTGGTTATTTTAAAACATGATATTAGACCATCGAATGGACACTAATGGATCTATGTAGATATCTCTTCCCATACACTGAAACTTCCCCATCCCATCCGAAAAAAAAGTAATTATTTTGAAGATAAACAACATTCAACTACAAAACCATTGTTTAATGTCCAAATATAATAAAATAAATCATAAGTACATAGATAAAAATATTAAGTTTCTAATAATAAGCTCCCTCTCTTTTTTCTCCTACCATTTTTATGATCCATATCTCTACTTTTCATACCATTATTACTAGAGTCCAAGCTAAATATTTGAAGAATTAGAATGGCTTTCCTTTAAAGATAGCTCCAATGTTTCATCTCTCAAAATCAAAGGCAGTCTTCAACTTCACAAAACGTATGGCTCCCATAATTCTTTGCAAGAATTCCCACCATTCAAATCCAAATTCTGGACCACAACTGCTACAGAAAAATTAGACGTATCAGACACCTTGTAGATTAATTGTTTTTGGATACCCTATGTAAGTATATTTTATTGTTTAAGACATTATTTTTTAATTAATATTCAGTTTTAACATAAGATTTGTCTAAAAACATCGTAGGTCAGTAGAAGCTTCTAAAAGACTATGTGAATTTAGATACTCTTTGCTTATATGCAACGAAATATAAAAGAAAATGTGAATGATATTATGTTGTTGTCCCTTTAGTCACAAATTCTACCTTAATACTTTCCACAACCTACAATTTAAGGGCTAAAAAGTCGTACTTGATATTTGCAGAGAAAAACATATTTGATTGGAAGTATTTGATGTTAGACACCATTGCAATAGAATTGGCTGTTCTTAATTTGGGTTTGCGAAGAATTATTAAATGTATTATTTTTTTACAATTCATGATATTTCTTGTTGTTGTTTCTGTTTTGGATTGTGTGTGATTTTTTGCATCAACGTTTCAGATCACACTCTATGATCCATCATCAGAATGAAAGAACGTTCAAGAAGTAAAAATATGATTAATGTATCACAGAGTGTCATCCAAAATGTTGATGCAAAAAATCACACACAATCAAAACCAAAAACAACAACAAAAAATAATCAAACAATACCAACTATACATGATATTAACACTTTCGTATCATTTGTCTTGACATAATTAACTCCTATAACAGAAAAAAAATATTTATCTATAAACATATACTCAAATCATGCATACAATTCAAAATATTGGAAAAGTGAATCTCCATTGCTTTACTCAATACTTTTGCTATTACTCGAGGAAGCCTCTTGACTTAAAGATTAAAAGATTAAAAATTTAATATTTTAGTTTAATGTTAATGACAATGTTTGATTTAATTAAGGCATTGAACTTGTCCAACTAAAAGTTTAATGTTAATCATAAAGTTAAAAAATTGTGATTTTAAGTGAGAATTTAGTTCATTATATTATTGTGCTATTAAGTTATAGGTTTAATCTTTGGGGGATAATCAATGATTCCTTTTTTTAGATACTTCCATCATCAAAGGGTGTACAAAAATGAATCCACACTTCCACACTCATTATTCCCTTTACCCCACTTTGGGTAGCTTGCCATGATGATGTTACATGTGCAACTTGTCTAGCGTGCACATTATACTACCATGTCGAACATGGTATGTGCCTTTGTAGTAGAATATGGAAAAAAAATTGTTGTGAACCCACGAGGATTATATTATAGAAAAAATTGATAAAACTATCTAGTTGCCCAAGCCCACACCTAGAAAAACATTTTTTTATGAATGAGTACTTGATTCATTTATATAGTTTACAACTTTTTGTTATAAGAATTATCACCATATGTATATATGCATGTTTAGTTGGTTGGATTTGATAAAACAAGAGAAAGTTGTGACTTTTAATATTGTCTATCAATGGTTGTGATGGCGTGTAGATAATATGGTTATCTTTACTAAGACTTGGTATCTTCATGGTTATGCTTGTGAATGTAAATATTCAAAATAATTTCATTTCAACTTATATGATCTCTTTAGACTACCCATAAGCATATATTAATTGAGTTATTTGGTTTTACATATTTGTATGATTGTAGTGTTTTTAAATTGACTTTTAAGACTTGGAGAATAAAGTGCAAGAGAATCTAACTTATGTGTGTTGAATGTTGAATGATTGGATTTGCAAGTTGATGTATGCCATGCATACCAAATTCCTAAAAGAGAGGGACTAAAAGATGCAAATATTTTATTGTTTTTGTATGATGGGATAACACATATTCTTGAAAATCCTTGAGCATGGATGATCATCAACCATATTGAAGAAGAAGACGTGAATGCAAGTGTTCCTAAGGTATGTTCATTCATTTTCTTTATTAATTTATTCTCTCGGGGTATAATGTGTGATTACATTCAGGACTACACATGCACTAATTATATATTTTCATTTTCATACAAGGTTACAAAGGAAGTGAGGTAACATTTGATGCATATTCGTAAGATCTTTGAGAAGTTAATAGAGGAAAAGTTGTTGATTAACATAAAGAAGTGTAGTTTTGTAAAGAGGTAGTTAGTGTGCCTAGGATTTGTTGTCTTAGAAAATGGTCTTAAAATGGACCCAAAGAAAGTAAAGGTAATCCTTGAATGGCCTAACCCAAGGAGTGCTACTGAGATGAGATATTTTCATGGTTTAGCTAGTTTTAACAAAAAGTTTATGAAGAATTTCAATTGTATTTGTGCACCCCTAACTAGAACAATGATAGGAGATATAAAAGAGTTTAAGTGGACTATAGGAGTAGAAAGAGTTTTAATATGCTGAAGCAAAAAGTTACAAAGCAACCTATCTTGGCACTCCCATATTTTAATGAGGTATTTCAAGTAGATTGTGATGCTAGTAACAATTCCATTGGAGTTGTCATGAGTCGAGAAGGTAAATTGATTGCTTATTTTAGTGAAAAGTTGAATGATGCAAAAAGAAGTATTATGTTTGTGATCAGGAGTTTTATGCTATAGTTCAAGTATAAAGAAATGGAGACATTTTATTTTTTATAAGGTGTTTGTTTTATTTATTGATCATCAAGCTTTACAGTATTTGAATAGTCAAACATTATGGAGGATTAGCAGGACATTTTGGTCGTGATAAGACCATTGCACTTGTTGCAGAACATGATTATTGACCACAATTGTAACAAGATGTGAATAAATTTATGTAAATTTGTAGAGTATGTTAGATGGCAAAAGGAACCATACAAAATATAGGGCTATATCAACCATTACTTGTACTAGAGAGACCATGGGAGGATATTAATATGGATTATGTTCTTGGATTACCAAGGACCTAGAGAGGACATTATTCCATTTTTGTGGTAGTAGACATATTCTCAAAGATGATACATTTAATCCTTGTAAGAAGACTAATGATATTGTTCATATCACATAGTTATTTTTCAGAGAGGTGGTGAGATTTCATGGTCTACCAAAGAGCATAGTTCTAGATTGAGATACAAAGTTTGTTCGTTATTTTTTGTGGAAATTATGGAAGAAGGTGAAGATGAATTTGAAGTTTAGTTATGCACACCATCCATAGATTGATGGACATACCAAAGTGGTGAGTAGGAGTTTGGGTAACTTGTTATTATGCTTAGTATGAGATAAGCCCAAGGGATGGGATTTGATTTTACCACAAGAAAAAATTTCTTACAACAATTTTGTCAATAGGAGCACTACTAAATCACCATTCTAGATTGTATATAGAAGTAGTCTTAGAAATGCTTAATAGTTAAGGAATATGGACAAAGGAGAAAAGAGTAATTTTGAAGCTAAAGAATTTGTAGAACACCTGAATAATTTGCATGAAGAGGTGAGAAAGCATATTAATAATATGAATATTAAGTACAAGGCTAAGATAGATCAAAAGAGGAGATATAAGGAATTTCAGATTGGAGATGAAGTCATGGTTAATTTGTGAAAAGACATGTTTCCAATAGGAACTAATAATAAGTTGTAGATGAGGAATTTTGGGCCATGCAGAATCCCAAAGAAGCACATAATTCAAGAAATGCTTATGAGGTAGAGTTGCTGAGTGGACTTAACATAATTTTACTTGTGTTTTATATATCATATTTGATAGAGTATCATGAAAGAGGTATTGAAAATGAAATAGTACAGACATAGTGGAATATTCCAACAACTACTTCAAGAAAGGGGTAGATATAAGACATTTTGGGTAGCCATGTGGGTAGAAACACAAGAAGCAGGCAATATGAAGAATATCTTGTTAAATGGAAGGGAAAGCCTATTGAAGATTCTTGATGGTTTTTAAGACAGAGTTTGACCGTCTTGGTTTTCCTCGAGGATTAGAGATGTGACTAGGTCACTTATCAAATTACCTTGTGTGTTTAATGTAGGAGCATCCAGTGGTGTAAGGGAAATATTGCATCACCCAAAAATATTGTATTTTCCTTCTAATTTGTAGTTTTCTTTAGTTTTTTTTTGGAGCCCATGATGACACTTATGAGGTGTAGGAAAGACAAGCTTGAAAGGACCAACAATATTCACCTACTACTTTTAGTAAGTTGGCCTATTAGAGTTTGTATGGACATGAAAACTGATCACAATGAGTGAAATTGAAAAAATAAATGATTGATGAAAGAATCATCTCAATATCTATAACATTGGGTTCAAATATTAAAGTTTTCGTCCTGATAAATTTCTCCAATGAAGTTTCAAACTCAAAATTGGGGATCTTAGAAGCCCTAGAAAGGTTTGAAATTTGGACAAATAAATCTTATATTGGCACTATAGATCTCTTAGAAAGCTTTCTAATGATATGTTTAAATATTGGACGCCCAAATCAAAAGATATGGATTTTGGAAGTTGTGCCACCAAAGCTCAAGATTCATTGAAAAATCCACCTAGGTGGGAAAATGAACCAATGAACCATTGGGCACCAAAAAGAAGAAAAGTTATACATTCCAAAATATTCTAAGGCAGTTATTGGTTCTAAATAAAGAGGTGAACAACCTCGGTTACAAAACACAATTCCAGTATTGCAGATTGTGGCTCTAATTTGTAGATTTATGTAATAAGAAAGCCCATGTGGTTGTAGCATGTTATTTTTTGAATGTTGTAATTTCATTTCCTTGAGCTAAAAGAAGGTATGTGTTCATTTCTTGTATTTTCTATTTATTTATCTATTGATATTGTGTGTTTGGGTTTGTAAGGGGAGTACCCTTCATCAATATTAATGTATTAACTATCTACTGAATCTTGATCTACAAATCATTTGTCATCAAAGACTAATTGATTTATTGATGCTCGTATTCATCTTGTTTTACTTTTAAAAATTGTTAATTTCAATGCTTTGAACTATTTGGTTTGTTTCAATTTTAATTTAGATATTCAAGGTAGATTACTCTATGTTTGTGAGTGTTTCTTGATTTATTTTGGGCAATGGTGATTTTTCCAAAGGAGTTCCCAATTTACCTATTTGGTCCCTTAACCTAGGTAGCATGGATGAGGGCCATATATGTGATTAAAAAATGTCAACCCATTAATTTGAAGATGTTTGTTACTAAAAAATTGGGTGTGTGGGTTACTTGAGTACTTACAATGAGTATTTGGTGTGAAGATTTAGTTTCCTAAAATTTATTTTGGGGTGGGGGTGGTTTCTCTTAGGAAATCCTTAATACTTGTTTGATCCCCAAAACTTGAGATAACATGGATAATGAATTTTAAACTACTCATTGATTCTGTATCTGATAATTTATGTGTTAAAAAGGTTCAACCCATTAATTTGAAGATGATTGTTACTGTAATGTTGGGTACATGTAGGTTCCTTGGGTACATGTAATGAGTATTTGGTGTGGATATTGTCAAATTTTCTATATAGGTTTAGGAGTATATTTGTATGTTATATATACAAATTTTTAAACTTAAAAAAAATTGTGCCTTGAGAAAAATCTTTATCGTGGACAACTCAACAAATTAAAAAAATGCTTAAATTTCTTTAAGAACATATATCTCATGTCAAATACAATTACAAAATAAGAGTATGTAGAATGTTGGGGGAGTGTTATCTATTATAATTGAATAAGAGTACAGTATTACATTAACATGCAAATACAACAACCAATAATATGACATGAACCTCATGGTGATTGAAATTATCATTAAAAAATACAATTCATTGCAATTTATAACTATTTATAATTTTACTTTCCTTGTATGTCCTAGTAATGGTTGGTGTCCTATCCTTGCAATTGGTTGTCTCCTCCTTCAAACTAGAAGGTAATGACTCCCATGAGGATAAACATCATCAATAGAAATGATGTCATATTATTCAATGACCCTTACTTTTTCTTTTGTTGCACTCTCCTCTACTTGCTTCTAAAAATAGACAATCTTGTATTTTGTAAACACAGGGTTTTCATCTTGCACAATCTAGTTACTATGTAGTTCGATGCCATCCAAGTCAATCGCCTTATTACTATTTGATCCCTCCATATTTTTGAGCAAATTTGAAGGTTGTACTACATGAAGATAAGGTCATTAAGGAAATTTTGTATTAATTTATTAAATTTTATCATGTGAGCAACATCAAATAAGCCCCAATTTTGCTAGCATTAGAAGGATAGAAGGTTGGCACAAAATCCAGAGGGTTAGCTTTTACAATTTTTGTGTTTGTGTACTCAAATATTTGCATCAAATAACTACAAAGAAAAAATGAACACTAGTCTATAAGTAAGATATAATTTCATACATCAAATATTTGAAGTGAAGTGATTTTTTGTTACATAGTTCTTGTGCAGTTCTTTCTCCCTTAGATATCAAGTGGTGAAGAGATGAACCTTCCCTCAACACACTTGTATTTTGACAAATCTATGATGTTCAAGTTTTTAACTCAACCTTAGGCCTTATCCTCTCTTGCATGTTGAGAGATCCTCCGTAATCTACACATTACCATACTTGAAGTCATATGTGAATAAAAAAATTGGGTTGAGGTAGTATATTGTGTTATGAATAAGTTGATGGAGTTGATTGTTCCACTCCCAATCAATAATATTCCAAGTGAGTTTAAATTTTCTTTTATCTCCCTTGGTATCCTTGGCCTTGTCCTAGCCTCAAATAGGCAACCCATTAGGTTTTGCTTCTCATCCACCAATTAAAAAATCCTAATTAAAATTTTTGACACCTACAAACAAATTAAAATTGTGATTTAACATAAAAATTAGAAAAAAATGAATAATATTTAATAATTACAATTAAAAAAAAGTAAATTTAAAGGATAGAATTTAAAAGTGAAATTTAAGTTTGAAGTTACATGATTTCATTAGTGCTATTCACAAAGACACCATAAAAAATTGCATTTACATTTCTTTTGTCCATCTTCTTCGAATAAAAAGAATCCATCCATTGTTGGCTTACAAACCATTGTTTTGAATGTTTTATCTTACCATAAATGTTTTGCAAGGTGGAATTTAGTTGCAAATTAAGTGTCACTCATTCACATAAACTTATTTCCCTTAGTGTGATCTATTATCAAGCTAACCACCTAATGATGATTTTTTATGTATTTGGTGATGTGTCTTCCAGTGCATATTCAACCAAGTAATGTTGTACTTATGTTTTCAACAAAAGATCATGGTAGTTGGTAGCATATTGGGTCCAAAAAAAATTAAGTGCCTCTCTTCAAGTAGATTCCCTATTGCATATGCTACTATATTATCTATCACAACTTAGTCAATATTTTCTATACTAACCATTAATACCTCCAAGATTGCACTTAGATTCTCACCATCCTTAACCTTTTTTAAGGCCTCAATGTACCTGAAGAAAACCATCTCACCATTCAAAGCCACTAAAAAGTTGATGAGAATGTGATTCCTTCCATTTATCCATCTATCTTATTATTTGGTTTATTTGTACTTATGCCAATAGTTTTTTCCTTTTTCACAATTGTTCTTGTATTTTTCACTACTTTTATGAGTAATGACCCCCTTAAGCAATGTTGCACATAGTTTTAGAATGGATGGATGAGGGGACGCGTGGTTGTAAATTTTTTAAATAGGTGAACATAGTTCATTTTTATATGTATTGGGTCTTGAAGAAAGATGAATCGACCTTGATGAAAAATGCAAGAAAACGATGTTAATAGGATACAAGAACAATCACAAAGCATATTGGTTGGTTTATATTGAAATTAAAAAATTATGCTTTTGCTATGATGTGGTAGTTGATGAAAATGCAAGGCTAAATTTCAAACAAAAAAGTAGCGTCCTAAAGTACTCCCTTACAATTTTGTCCGAATTTGAGCCCTCACCTTGGTGTCCATGCTTTGAGGCCTAAATAGGACCTGATTATGCTCTTGCTATGTATATTTATCACCATTTTCACTTTGCACATCATCCTACCCCTTAATTTTGGTCTCTGATTGGGTAGGACCAGGGCATGAGGACTAGAGCACTGAACACCTAGTACCTACCAATTAGGACCCAAATTTGGGCCCCTTAATTGTCATGTGATTTGAGCTGAAATTCCATCTTTGTGTTGACTCATGTCAAAAAATTAAGTAGTTTTTCAACAAGAA
The DNA here is from genome assembly GCF_030272615.1 of Cryptomeria japonica. Lineage (NCBI taxonomy): Eukaryota > Viridiplantae > Streptophyta > Pinopsida > Cupressales > Cupressaceae > Cryptomeria > Cryptomeria japonica. Next base: position 104,354,334 of record NC_081406.1, on the reverse strand, counting down.
AGTATAAAAGTAGGTCTACCCCTCTCATTTTAATAACACATTCAGTCCAACAACACACACACATGAAATTCAATTCGACATCAAGCAATCAAGCATTCAAGTTCAAGCAAGCAAGCAAACAATCTTCAATCAAATATTAGAGCATAGATAGAGTCAAGATTCAAGCATTGGATTTGACATTCATGTTCTATGTTATTGAAGACTTCATGAAACCGTAATTCCATGTGGAGACAAACAAAACTTGATAAGAAGGTATATTATTTGTGTTTCAATCATTATTTAGCATCTTCCTCAAAAGGAGAAAAATTACTGAAATTCATTCAAATTTCATTTCTATTTCTTGGTTAATTCCAAAACCGAGGTTTGACCTAAGGCAAGCCCCTATTCCCAACCTATTTCCCTTCTCTAGTGTGCACAGGAACGGTTACAGAGCTGTGATCTTCAGGATAAGCTTTATTTGCAGAGATGAATCGATCCCCCATTGGAGTGTGAAAATTTTGGGGACCAGAGTGATCATCACACCGGTCCCGACAAATAAGGAGCTCCTTCTAGGAACAGATCTGAATCCTCTTACAATCCTTAGATCCGGGTTTGTGGCTCGATCCAACGACTATAGCTTACTATTTATGCATTTTTACATCAATTCCCACACATTTACCCTAATTTACCCTAATTTTTCCCCATTATAATATTAAATATAAAAATTGTTGGAGATGAATATAAATTGGTTGGAAAACTAGGTATGATGCATGTTAAACATCAACCTAACTATGAGAATGGTTTTGAGGAGGATGATTCTCATGAACTTCCTGACCAATTTTTTTGCAAATACTTAAAATAAGTATGATAACATCACTATTTTAAAGGGATAACCATAACATATATATATATATATATATATATATATATATATATATATATATATATATATATATATATATATATATATATATATATATATATATATATATATATATATATATATATATATATATATATATATATATATATATATATATATATATAATGGTTCCACACTATTGGGGATGTTTTATTAGATGAAATTCTTGATATGAGGGTGGAAAGAAGACCAAAAGGATGTCTATTCTTTGATGGTCAATTGTTCATTCTCATTGGTATATGAAGCATCCATAGGTAGATTGGAATGGAAAGTGGCAATGCAAGATAAACATAAAACTTTTAAGAAGAATTGAACATAGGTATAGAAGAGTTACCCATTGGGAGGAAACCCATAGCTACAAATGAACATACAAGGTCAAGTGTAAAGCAAATGGAACATTTGACAAACATAAAGCAAGGCTCTTTGAAAAGGGATTTTCACAAAAAGGAAGGGATTGATTATGAGAAGATATGTATTTTTATTGCAAAAATTAGAATAATTTAATTAATTCTAGCCACAACAATAGATTGGCTAGAAACTATATCAAATATACATGAAAGTGACTTCCGTGATGGAAATTTAGAAGAAGTCTACATGTACTAATAACATGCATTAAGGTTCTTGGAATGGAACATTTAATTTGTAGATGAATAAATTTCTCTATGAAAAGTTGATAAATATGTGGGATTGAACAAGGTCTCAAAAGAATTGAACTTCAAATCTCAACCTACGAATGGTGATGCTATGATCCTAGTGATGCATGTAGATGAGATTATTGTTATAAGTAGAGAGACCAGACCAATTAAAATGGTAAAAATAGATCCATGTTCAACTTTTGACATGATAGATTTAGATCTCTTATATTACGACTCACCTGTGTAGAAGTTTAACAAATAGACGAAACCTATTTTGTTTCACATATGAAATATGCCAAGAGTTTGTTAGATATGTTGGGAAAATATATTGCAAAATGTTATCTACACCTTTGGAGACATGGATGAAACTTTTAGCCAAGATTGATTCAAAAGTAATTATTAAATTACTCTACAAGCAATTATTTCTTCGATTGATGATCTAACTAGTAGGTTTGATTGGAGCCATGTAGTCAACTATATCTCTTGATTTATGATAGTTCCAATGCAGAAGATTGGACAACAATAGTGCTGGGCCCATATACAATTTTCATTCCATATGCATCCCTGTAAGAAGTCGTGCTTGTTTGTTCATCGGTCAAGAACTTGCTTAAATTTTGCTCTTGTCATTCGGTCCTTGTTAGGTTTCACTGCGTTGAACTTGAACTTGAACCTTTTTGGTTCAAGGTTCAAAGTTCAATGGGCGTTGTTTCAAGTGTCTTTCTTATCCGTGCAACTTTAAGCTTTGTTAGTCTTGTCGGCATTTTGCATTCTTTGAACCTTGAACTCAAACTTTTTGGTTCAAGGTTCAAGTTCAACATTCGTCTTGTCAATGTCTTTTTGTGGTGGTTGTGCAAGGCTCTGAGTTTTATGTTTAGGTTCTTTGGAAGGCGTGTGACTTGCCACGTGGTGTTGGCCTAGACTTTCAGAACATGATAGACGACCGTCGAGGGAAGGAATATTCTTCTTCTATTAATTTAAAATCTTCCATTTATGGCAAGTATGTGTGAAGATCGGCTATGTCAAAAGAGAAGTGACTTAATGGTTAAAGCGTAACTCGGCGTAATCATTTCAAAGTAACTTCACACAAACAAGGAGTAATGAAGGTAGCTTTAGTAATGATGGGTAAGATTTTCTCCACTTTAAAACTGAGTAGTTATCTCATCAGAATTATTATTTTCGTGAGAAGATTTTGAGAAGGAGTTCGCGAAGCGGGAAAATTAGGTAGCGATAGAGGGTTATAGAGAGTGGAGGAAGGTATGTTCAACAATTTTCTAAATTGCTGCAGTTTGTTTTAAAAGATCTGGGTGTTCTTTAGTTGCTTATTTTTGTTTTCAATTTCCTTCTTCGCCTGGGATTGATTTGGGGAAAATTACGATTCAAAATATGAGGCCTGTTTTACCCAAATTGGTGCGCTCGTCTTCCCTAGTAAGCTCTTTACAGGAGTTGGGTGACACAGCCTTGGTTCAACTAGATTTAGAGGTTTTTCTGTAGAGAGTAAAGAATTCAACCGCAAACATGATGAAAGATGTGGTTCAGAGCGGATTATTAGAAGCCGCCGCCTTCCCCACTGCTGCTCCCTGCCTAGAGTTAGTTTTAGAATGCATGAATCATTACGACAAGGGTAATAGGTGTATAAGGAGAAATGATGATGAAGTCTTGTTGTCTATTGACAGACAGACGGTAATGGCAGCTATGGGTATTCCACACTGAGAAGCCTATGAAGACTGGACTATTGGTAAATCTTATGGAATCTTCTCTGAGAAGAAGCAATATTATAGGACAGTGATTGCCCGGAATTGGCTTGTAAAATTCCAAAAAGGGGGCTCGAGGCTTCCGAGACCTTTAACTCGTGAACATTTAATTCCAGCAATCCGAGATTTAGTCATACTGTTAAGCAGGGTGAAGGGTAATTCTCACTCTTTTTACTGGGAAGACTGGATGTATTTCTTCATCCAGGTTACACTGGATAGAAATCGGTTCATTGATTGGGGAACTGTTATTGCGGAGAGATTGCATGAGGGTCTGAGTAATTATCTTGGAATGTCCAATTTTTATATGTCATCCTATCTGCTATACATGCTTGCCTATGTTAGAGAGTGGTCGGGGTTGTCACATGTAAAATGGGTTCAAGGCATGAGGATTTATGATTATCATCCTAGTTTAACTTTGAAAGGGCATGTTGATGATTATCTTCCTTTGAATGATGTTTTTGTTGGAAGGCTGACCTTTGAGTTATAGGGAAATTTGCATAGAAGAATGTCTGTAGAAGTAGTTGAACTCGTCAACATATATGGCAGTTTCTTCATATAGTTCAGCCATTTCACTTATTTGAGAGTTGGAGGATTTAAGGGTGAACCCTTTAGACTTCCTAGGTATGTCTCAGACTCTTGCATATTGATCGAAGTATCTAGACAGCTTGCTTACGTTGCCAAAGATTATGGTGAGGACTCCAACACAAGCGGGATTTTCCCCATTGATTTAGGACATTATAGTTGTAGATTAGTTTTCGATGCATTGAACCTCGAACTTGAATTTAAAAGGTTCCATTTGAAGTCTTTTGTAAAGAGGGATAACTTTGACAGTAGGGGTTTTATTGCTCAGTATGTAAAGAAAGCGGTACCTATTCAACATGTTCCTCAGTTGGAAGATTATTGGGAGGGTTGTCGAGATGAATTTGAAGTACGGAGAAGGAGTTGGTCAAGACTAACTTTGAATCAAATTCATGATATGAAGTTACCCATGGATACCTCAGATGTCACCAGCGATGATGAGGACACACTTGACTCCGAGTTTATGAAGCAGATTCATGATGAACCTCTTCCAGAAATAGATTAGAACAAGAAGATGGGTGACAGTGTTCAGACACGCACTTTGGGTGTAATCCAAAGAACAAAAAATTGGCTTAGGGGTCGCCGTTTTCACCCAGCACGAGCCACCAACTCAAGAAGCAAAAATGGGAACAGGATTACTGCAAATAAAATTTATGTTGTGTCTAATATTCCCGTTTCTGATGCAAGAAAAGCACAGGGAAGGATTAAGGAGGAGAAACTTAATATCGGGGTAGAGCTTTCTGTTGCTGGTTGAGTTACCGGATCGAGATCTAAGAAGGGTTTCAAACCATGGATTTCTCACTTTATTCTCGATCTAGACCCAAAGGAAACACCGAGCAAGATGACATCCCCTGTTTCTGAAGCGCGCAAGCTTTCAATTGACATAGACACTATTTTTCAGGACTCAGGGACTCTTGAGATTCAGTCTCACATTGACCATACCATGTCTCCCTCCTTAGCAGGGCTTCCATCCATGCCTTCAAAAGAGCTAACCCTAGCACCAAAATGGCTAAATGATTCCATCACCAGGAAAAGGAATGTAGTTCCAATTTTAGTATCAATGGAGGACGTCGTAAGTAAATGTCTGGGAAGGTCTACCAAGCCCAAAAAGTTAAAAACAGAGGCAATGATTGACTTTGATGAAAATACGAAGCATTGGACTGCGGATATTGCTAGACCCAAGCCTAAAAGAGATGTTGCTATGACTTCAGAGGTAGATTATGTTGTTGAATGAATAGATTTGGGAATTGAAACCAGAGCTATGGATGTTAAGGACTCGGAGACTTCCACTAAATGAATCATCTCCCATACCTGGAAGGATGAGAGGGACAAGGCTGAGTTGAAACAAAGTTTAACACAAATGGCTCAATATATCCACGCTTTGCAGAATAGCCTGTTGCCATTATCCTAACATTCAGGTCCTTTTAGTCCAAAGTCCCCTAGCAATCAAAAATTCCAAGATGAGGTTCAACGGAACAGGATGATCATTGAAGTCTTCTCAAAATGGCTCACCACAATCATGTGCTAAGCAACCAATTACATAACTGACTTGGTCCAAATTTTTAAGGACGCAAATGAGGTTACTAAAGCCTTAGATTCTGACTTGGTCTCATGGCAGAAGGAGAAATCTAAATAGGCTGTGATTTTAAAGCAGATGTGAGATATTTAATGTTATGGGCTGTAGTGTCGTAAATTGTACGCACTTGCTAGGGTGGTACAATTTCACACCTAGTTTAGCACCCGCCTTGGCGCATTTTGCATTTTTCATTGCATTTCCCCTTTAGCACTTAATTAATTAAATTAATTAGGTCTAAGGTCCTATTTTATCATCTCCCATATCATAAAGTTGGGCCCTTTCATTAAAGTGTGCCCCTTTCATTTTATTCTTCCAATACATCATTTAATCAAAAACCCTAATTAGGTCCTATTTTGAACTTGGGGACTTGATTTCGAGGGTCAAAACATCTCGAAATCACCTGTAACTTCAGGATTCTCTCTAAAATCATCATATCTGACGGCCCTGAAAATTTGGTGAAAAGTTGTCGGGACCATGGCGCCCGTGCAACATGGTCCCGGACATTTTTCCCGAAATTTTAGGAGCGCGATCCAATCATAAAATAAAGCTTAACCCCAAGAAATTGGCGGGATATTCAATCTCTAGGTCGGCCAAAAGTTAAAATTAAGACCTAGGGTTTCATATATAAGAGCTCTCTTTATTCATTTGAAAGGATCCGAATTTTGGCTTTCGAGGACCTTCTATGCAGCGAAAGAGCAGATCTTTGAAGACTTCAATAACATTCAACATCCATCCATCAAGCATTCATCAATTTCATTCATTTAGGGCTTGGGAGACATTGAAGAACAATAGGAGATCACCGACTGAAGATTGGCTTGTACTCCTCCCTTGAGGGTTGGGTATGATTTCATGTTGTTTTCATGTCTTTGCATAAGCTTCAATATATCCTTTATTCATGCTTTAGATCACTTTGCATCTTGATTTAGAGCATTTACATTATCATTTACAAGCAATTAGGGTTTACTTTCTAGGTTGCTCTAGTTTGCTTTCTTGCATTTAAGGACCTTGCACACACACTAGGTCTGCACACACAATACATTTTACAATACAACTTGGCTATTCGTGGAGGTGGAAATCACCGAAGTGGGGGTTTGACTAAGGCAAAACCCTATATAGCCGCCCACCACACCTTTTCAGATATAAGTGCAGGTTTCGGAATTCGGACGACGCCGCAAGTTACAGATCCGGAAGAAGCAGACGGAGACCGAACTTCACACCAAATCTCAGAGCAAAAGACCAGGACAGGGGCGTGGGGCGCCCTGGTCCTGCCAGGATAGGGGCGCTGGGCGCCCTGGTCCCTGGGACAGGGGCGCTGGGCGCCCTGGTCCTTCTGACAGCAGTTTTCAGCATTTTTGACAACTTTGCAAAACAGTAGTTTCCGGAGCAGTTTCAGGGGCAGAATCAGGACAGTGGCGCCCGCGCCCCCGTCCCGAACATTTTCAGTCATATTTTAACTCTGGGTACGCATTTGCATTCTTGTCTTATCCTTGTATTTACAGCTTTCCATCATTTAAGTTCAATTCTGCAATCTTGTCATTAGTTCCTACTTGCATTTTGAGGTTAGGGATTGAACTTGCATCATTTTATCTTTCAATTTCAACAAGGGAATAGAAATCCTAATAGATATCCCGTGGCTCTCTCTTTCACAAAAAGAAGTAGCCAATTGTGCGATATCTCTAGGCTCTTTCGTATTCCGTAATGTGTGTCAAAAGGTAGGATTAGGGCATGTTAACCTAGTCTCGCTTTTTCCCCTACACATTTTGGTGAACCCGACGTGAATCTATCATTGCTTCCTCTTGCATTGCATTTGTTAGATCTAGATCTAGATTTAGTGTGTTTTCATTTCATTTTCATTAAAAAGAAAAAAAAAAAAAAGGAGTGTGTTTCTTTGCATTGTGTGTTTAAATTTTATGCAATTTCAAAATGTTAGATTTTTATTTGCAAGATGATCATATTTGTGATGATTATGAGTTAGATGAAGCTTTAGATGAATTTTTGAAACCTAAATATACCAAACCTTCATTTTACCAAAAACTCATAAACCTTGTTACTATGCCATTTAGATGTGATGAGAAAGATAAGTCAAATGGTTCCTCTCAAGGGTACATTCCTATCAACTCTTCCACTGAATCTAGTAACATGGTTGTGTTCAATAATCCCCTCTATGAGGAAATATCTCCTTTTGAATCAAAAGATAAACCTTTTAATAGATATGATCATGCTTTGTGGGATGATGCCCTTGATGCCTTTGTGTCTCCTAAAAAATGCTCCCTTCATGAGGATCCTTGTGTGCAAGAAGATGACATTATCCCTACATTTCCTAGTGATGGCCTTTCCTTTTCCAACAAAATTCCCACTAGAGATGATGAATTAATGATAAATGCTTACCCTTCTCCTAAAGTTTGTCTTACCCATAAGCATCCCTTAGAGAAAGAAGATGAAATAATAAGCAATTTCCTTAATTCTCTCTCCCCTAAAGATCATATTGAACATATTTTGAGGAAAGAGGATGAGTTTAACACATTTATTGATGCTTTCCCTCCTAAGGATGAAGAATTAATAAACAATGTTATCTCCTCTCCCGAAATTGACAATACTTTAAACATTCCTTTCAACAACCTCACTATTTGGGATGAACCATTAGAAGAAGGTATAGATTATTCTCTACCCCTAGCCAAAGGGGATGAAATCAAGATTGGAAACTCCGTTGATAGTTTCTCCCCTTCCTTGAATCTCAATTATTCTCCCTCTAAAAATAAAGCATCTCCCTCTCCTCAACTTGGTTCTACTCATAAGGAAACCCTAGTTCAAAGCAAGATGGTTAACATTTCTTTCAAAGATCTCCCTCTCAAAAGTGAGACTTTAGAGAGTAGTGTTGATCCTTCTCCTAGAGAGTTTATTCCCCATGTAGATCCTTTGATGATAGAGGATGATATGACCTTTCCTCTTCCTACTAGAACATCAATGCTTACCCCTTGTCTCTCTCCTAAAATTGATTTAATCTGTGATAAGATTTTAGTGCAAGAGAAGACTATCAATAATTCTTCCAACACTTTTGTTCATTCCTCTAAACCGTCCTCAATCAATTTGATACATGTGAATGAGACACCTAACAAACCTCTCTTCACTATCCAAGGTGCTTGTCCTTCTCAAAATTCTCAACCATTAAATAAGCCTATCTTAGTGGTTCAAGGTGGTCGTGCTAATGATTCTTTTTGCACTCCTAAGAAACCTATTATTACTGTGCAAGGAGGTTATTCTTCTAAGAGCCCTTATGAGTATGCTAAGCAACTGACTAGAGAGAGTTATCATGCGGTTGCTCATACCTATAACACAAGAAACAATAGGCAACCTAGTCCTCCTCCAGTTATCCCCACTTCACTTCCTCCTTCCCAACCTATTCTTCCTCAAGCGCCTCGTATTTCACAAATGCTTAGTAAGGACTATGATCTCATAGAACAACTTAAAGCTACCCCTGCTAAGATATCCCTTTGGGATTTGATCCAAACTTCTTCTGCTCATCATGGAATGTTACAAGATGCCTTGAAAGATTTGAATGTTCCTCCACCTAATATATCTAGTAATATAGTGTCTTTGGTTAACTCTGTGATGAATCCTAAAGCTCAAATTGTGTTTACCCAAGATGAGTTGCCTACTAGTGAAATCCAACAACAATATGATCCCTTGATGATTGTGGTTATCATAAATGACACTGCTATAAGACGAACACTGGTAGATAATGGCTCTGGCCTTAATGTGTGTAGCATTAATCTATTGCATAAGATGAATGTGGATACATCCCTTATTGAGCCTGACTCTCATCCCATTCGAGGCTTTGATAATGTGGCTAAGTCTTCATTAGGTATTATCACCTTACCCGTCACAGTGGGACCTGTTACTTTGCCTACTCCTATCCATGTTATGTCTGGAAATCTAACATACAACTTGTTATTAGGGAGACCCTGGATTCACAGTATGCAAGCTGTCCCCTCTACATTGCATAGACAAGTTAAATTTATTTATAACAATAAGACATATACCTTGATAGTTGATACTAATCTTCAAGCTTGTTTGCAAACATCTACTTCCAAAGGGAGTTTTTCTAAATCTTCCTCTTCTAATGATGACTCTTTAAACAAGATACCTATGGATGAATCATTACCCTCTAATAATCAAAATTCTTTGGATGAGCCTAAAGCTCCTGAAGAAGATCCTTCTGGACTTGAGTCTACACATGAAAAGGCTTTTGATCCTGAGAAGGTTCTCGCGGAAGACGATTGGGGATCTCTTGATTTTAATCCCACCTTTGTAGGTGAATATAGGGTTCCTCCTAGAGATCTTAAAGGTAAAAAAAAGGAAGAAACTAGAGATCAATCAGTCTTACCTGAATCTATGAGCAATAATTTTGTGGCCGCTTCTCAAACTTCTTCTCCTCACACCTCTAATTATGAAGAGTTTGATTCTTTGTCTTATGAAAAACCACCTTCTCTGCCTGAAATGGTTGATCCTTATGGTCGTGGTTTTCGCATTTTTGCTAAGCATGGGTATCATGGAAATGGTTGTGGTGCTCATGAACAAGGGATAAAAGTTCCTCTAGAGACTAATTTTCACAATTATGCCTTTGGACTTGGCTATAATCCCTGCAAACGCACTAAAGCATCTAAAAGACCATCTCTCAATGTGAATGCTATATTTAGTAGTGATGATGATCTCACTTCAACTAAATCATCTTCTACTTCTATCAACTCTCATTCCCCTCATAAGGAAATCTTGGCAATGAACAAATCTCTTTATGAATCCCCTCAAATTTCTAAATCCACTTATGAATCTTTATCTCCTATTCATCATAAAGTCCTTTCCTCCAGGGATAAGGCTCTAATAAATTACACTTATCCCTCTTCTAAGAGTTCTTGTGACTTTTCTTCTTCAATTTTATACATGTTTTTGATTTCACTTATAGTTGAGCATTTAGCATGTCATATTCAAATACCTCATTCAATCTATCATGTCTTTAAATAACATTAATGGCTATTATGTTGCTCATCATTATGTGACATTGGTAGCTCATTTACTGGGGGCTCATTGTCATTCATGATGGTACAATGTCAAGTGCAATCATTTTTTTTTTTGAAGCAACATAATAGCCTAATTTTCTTGTTCCTATGGGGACAAGAGTGATTTCATATATCTCTTATTTTTCTTATGTCCAAATCTCTCTCTAGAAGATTGTGTAAGTCCTTCTCATTGAGGCAATGATCTTTCCTTATTTTTATCTAAGGATCCACTTTTTTTCCTATTTCGTGGATGCTGTGAACTTTATTACTTGATGTTATTCCTTGTAGGCATTTGTTGTTTGTTCAAGGATTCTCTCTTACAAGAGGTGTAAGTCCTTGACTACAACCTCTTTTGCACTTGGTAAAATACATCTATAATGAATTCACTCTCCTAATTGCGTTAAAAGGAGCGTCATCCTTCATTAAGAATCACTTTCACCTCACAAAAGAAGGAAGTATTGCATTCTTATTCTCTTCTTTGTCTTATTCTAGAAGATGTTATATTTGTCTAACTCATGGATCACCAATGTGTGTATTCATGCCTTTTTATCCTTTCTTTTTCTTCTCTTTGCATTTTGTTTCCATGTACATCCTTCATCTTGTGTTAGAGAACTCTCAAATCCTCACACTCTTTGTTGTGTTGAAATTGAGATTTAGTCCTCTTTCTTACCAAATGATTCTCCATTAGTTTTTGATCTCATATCAAATCTTCTTGTGAGCATTTGTCATCAATATTCTTTAACAATTCGAAGAGGTAAACATGATACCCTGTTTCAACTCACTAAAATTAGCAAGCCAAAACAGGGGGGGGCATATAGCTACCCTCAAATTTTCATCACCTTCCTTAGTAAGCATTAGGTGATTTTGTGATCTAACGTTTGTTTTGTAGGGTGCGGTTCCTAACTGTGTACTGCAGATACCGCTGGGGGCTTCATTCGACAGACTTATGGATATATCCTTTTTCAAATAATGTTTACTTTTCTGTACTTTAGCTTGCATATGCACGTAGTGTTCATATGACCGCTAAAGTGGGGGCTAAATGTAGCGTCGTAAATTGTACGCACTTGCTAGGGTGGTACAATTTCACACCTAGTTTAGCACCCGCCTTGGCGCATTTTGCATTTTGCATTGCATTTCCCCTTTAGCACTTAATTAATTAAATTAATTAGGTCTAAGGTCCTATTTTATCATCTCCCATATCATAAAGTTGGGCCCTTTCATTAAAGTGTGCCCCTTTCATTTTATTCTTCCAATACATCATTTAATCAAAAACCCTAATTAGGTCCTATTTTGAACTTGGGGGCTTGATTTTGGGGGTCAAAACATCTCGAAATCACCTGTAACTTCAGGATTCTCTCTAAAATCATCATATCTGACGGCCCTGAAAATTTGGTGAAAAGTTGTTGGGACCATGGCGCCTGTGCAACATGGTCCCGGACATTTTTCCCGAAATTTTAGGAGCGCGATCCAATCATAAAATAAAGCTTAACTCCAAGAAATTGGCGGGATATTCAATCTCTAGGTCAGCCAAAAGTTGAAATTAAGACCTAGGGTTTCATATATAAGAGCTCTCTTTCTTCATTTGAAAGGATCCGAATTTTGGCTTTCGAGGACCTTCTATGCAGCAAAAGAGCAGATCTTTGGAGACTTCAATAACATTCAACATCCATCCATCAAGCATTCATCAATTTCATTCATTTAGGGCTTGGGAGACATTGAAGAACAATAGGAGATCACCGACTGAAGATTGGCTTGTACTCCTCCCTTGATGGTTGGGTATGATTTCATGTTGTTTTCATGTCTTTGCATAAGCTTCAATATATCCTTTATTCATGCTTTAGATCACTTTGCATCTTGATTTAGAGCATTTACATTATCATTTACAAGCAATTAGGGTTTACTTTCTAGGTTGCTCTAGTTTGCTTTCTTGCATTTAAGGACCTTGCACACACACTAGGTCTGCACACACAATACATTTTACAATACAACTTGGCTATTCGTGGAGGTGGAAATCACTGAAGCGGGGGTTTGACTAAGGCAAAACCCTATATAGCCGCCCACCACACCTTTTCAGATATAAGTGCAGGTTTCGGAATTCGGACGACGCCGCAAGTTACAGATCCGGAAGAAGCAGACGAAGACCGAACTTCACACCAAATCTCAGAGCAAAAGACCAGGACAGGGGCGTGGGGCGCCCTGGTCCTGCCAGGATAGGGGCGCTAGGTGCCCTGGTCCCTGGGATAGGGGCGCTGGGCGCCCTGGTCCTTCTGACAGCAGTTTTCAGCATTTTTGACAACTTTGCAAAACAGTAGTTTCCGGAGCAGTTTCAGGGGCAGAATCAGGACAGTGGCACCTGCGCCCCCGTCCCAAACATTTTCAGTCATATTTTAACTCTGGGTACGCATTTGCATTCTTGTCTTATCCTTGTATTTACAGCTTTCCATCATTTAAGTTCAATTTTGCAATCTTGTCATTAGTTCCTACTTGCATTTTGAGGTTAGGGATTGAACTTGCATCATTTTATCTTTCAATTTCAACAAGGGAATAGAAATCCTAATAGATATCCCGTGGCTCTCTCTTTCACAAAAAGAAGTAGCCAATTGTGCGATATCTCTAGGCTCTTTTGTATTCCGTAATGTGTGTCAAAAGGTAGGATTAGGGCATGTTAACCTAGTCTCGCTTTTTTCCCTACACATGGGCTAATGAACTTTCTAGCTGAAAATGAAGTGTCAGGTTTGAATGAAGATGTCAAGTTCATTTGTAAGGAGAGTATTGAGTGGCGCAATCAGATTATTGAGCAGGGTTATAATGAGTCAGCCAACCTGCATGGTGAATTAACAGCCTTGAGAGCGACCATGCAGAAAGGCTTACGCTGTGTGGATGTTCAACTACTTAAGGAAGATGGTGAAACTCTGGAGGACACCACGGAGATGATTAACCAGTTCAGCAGCCACATCAGATAGATCAAGATGGAGAAATCTTTGTTTGTGGAAGATTTTATAGGGATCTCTAAGGTGGAATCAATGCTCACCATTTGTCTCGATCATCTGGACTCTTATAGAGATAAAGTGCAAATGGTGAAGAGGAAGAAGGAGCTCTGGAAACAGAGGGTTATTCATGTCAGTTTGCCGCACGTAACAGTAATTCAGGAGTTTTCAAAAGTACACTAAGAGCGGAGCACGACCAAGGCGGTAATGGTGTCTATTCAAGACACTCACTTGAGTGATCACATCGAAGTAGAGTAGACTGGATGACTAGTGCTGCTGGCAGTTGTTTGCCAGCAAGACTAGTTATTTTCTTTAAAATTCGGCTATTGTAGTTAGGGTTGATTTTCATTAACTCTTAGGAGTTAATTTTACTTTGGTTAAAAAGACTATTGGGTCTGGTGACCTATAAGTATCGGATGTAATAACTTTGAAAGGTTTCGCTAAGTTTTTTAAAAAGACTATCTTTAAAGCTAGCTAAATACATTTTGTGTATGAAGGAAGTCGAGGATCATCTGTGAATGTGAATCTATTTAACAACTATTTTCATTCTCAAATCTGTGTGTTTGATTTCAAAATTTGATTTCTGTGTAAGTCTATTTTGAGGAAGGGGTTGTTATACTTTCTATATGTGCAGAAAACTATTGGCTAAGTTCATCTTTGAAGGCTTTTTCATTTTGTTTTAGTGATCGTATGAAGTCTGTCGGCTTTATATAAAAGATTATATATGAATCAGTACTTGCATTCATTATGTATTGACTAGTGTATGCAATTGCCTTTAAGTGCTTTCTGGTGAAAAGCATCCCATTGATTGTATGTAATTTGGAGCTGAATGAATATTTACTAGAGGAGGTTGTACCTAAATTCAGAGGTTAATCAATTAAATGATTTTCCAATTGATTGGTAGAAGATTTTGTCTACTTTCTTGTGTTTCACATTGCTATAATTTAATTAGATAAGAAAGACAAATCTGTTTACCAACAGATTTTTGGTGACTCTGTTGGGGATCAAAGAGAATAACTGATTATAAAACCAGATCATCTTTATAGTGTACTCTGTTTTCTATAAATGGTATTGCCTCTTGAAGGGTTCTTGCCTTTCCTGCAACCAAATCTAAACTGGGTACAAGAGGAGCAAAGTAACATTACCTCAGAGTTGGATACTCAAGCTTGGAGGCATAGAAGAAGTCGAGCAGAATATGATAGAATCAGTGCTCTTCTTAGCAAAATTGAAAGACAATCGGATCAGCTTGTGTTAGTCATTGAAAGAATAGTGGTTCCTAGGGTTTTCTTTATTCGCGTCCCTGACAATCCACTCCAGATTCCCAGACGTTTGTTGCCCTAATTATTCCACACTGGACACCAGACCATATACTAGATTCCAGAGGAGAGGGGGGGTTTCTGATCCTATTTTTGAAGAATTGTAGAATCTAAGTTTCCAATCCACCTTCTCGCCCGAACGAAAGGCAAGAAGTAGACCTCCATCTCCTTTGCCATCATCACCTGCGTCTCCAGTTTGTCAGGCATTGGTCCTGCATGGTTTTGCTATACCCATTTCATTCAACTCTACTCCCCTTAATATTACACTTCCAATGGTAGCCAATAACCCTTGGGGGGCAACTGTAGGCCCGTTGAATCTAGGCTTGAACCTTAACCCCTTGCCAAAGGCTGCTAGAGATCATCTGCCTAAGTTTAGTGGGGATGGGATGGTCACTGTGGATGAGCATTTGAATGCTTTCAGTGTAGCCTGTGGAGTGATAGCAGTTCAACATGAAGATGTGGCTATTAGGTTGTTTATTCAAACATTGATAGGAGTGGCGGCGGATTCGTTTTATCATTTGCCAAATAGTGTGATAGTGACCTGGCAGGATTTGAAAACAAGTTTCGAAGCTAGATTCAAGGTAGCTGAAGATGAGCACTCCCTTCTGGCTCAATTATCTCAGTTGAAAAAGGAACTCCCCGAATCTATGAGAGACTTTGTTGCTAGATTTGATAAAATTGTGCACAAGATTCCGGTCAACTAGAAACCTTCAGATGATAATCTCACATGTTTTTTTATTAACTCAATGCCCTCTGAAATAAGTTTCTTGATTCATAGGCAAAGGGTTGCTGATTTGAATGCTACCAAAACCCTTGCAGTTGAACTAGAAGATGATTTAATCACTGTGGGCAAATGGAAACATGAAGTGCAAACACCCAGTGCACAGCCTACCACTTCCTCAGATCCTATCATTCAACAGTTAATGAATGATGTCATTGCCCTAAAAAGATAGACTCCTAAAGAAAATACTTCCTACTCTCAGCCATATCAAGATGTTCCTAGGAGATATCCTAATCAACAGACAGGAAGTGGAGGGAGACAATTGCAGCTACCCCCCATTCAACAGAGACTTGCTATTGAGGTGCCTCCACTCAAGGCAAATTCTTGTGTGTTTAATTTAACTGATGAACATGATGGATCTTCGTGCCCGGATTTGGTTCGTTTTTCTCAAATGATTAACAAAGGAGAAACAATTTTAGAAGCGGATGAAGTAGGTTCCCAAGGAATGCCTGGCGACTCTGAAATTCATTATATGGAATATGTCTCCGACTCAGAGAGGGGAGGAAACATGTTGGTGTCCTTAGAAGATTCTTCATACGCAATTCTTACACAAACTCAACAGAATTTGAGATCTCAAGATGCTGCAACACCCGTACACAGTTCTGAGAAGGGAAAAGAAATCTTGACCCGTTATGGAGGTATGTCAAAAGTGGTTCTGGGAGGTGCACCTTCAAGTTCTAATTCTTCTACTAGTCCTTTTGATATCATTGAGTTTTGCAAAACATCTTGCGTTCAAATTTCTCCGGCCGAGTATTTGAAGTTAAACCTGAGTGAATTAGATAGATTGGTTGTATTTGTTAAAGGGGATGATGCCCATGCCTTAGAAAGTGAAACCCAGATACCCATGAGTACTGATTCACCAGCGCACGCTAATGTCAATCCTGCTCAAGTAACCCCTGAGAGCTCATCGAGGTCTATTCCTTTGCAATATGGTCCCTTTGAACCCAACTTTGAAAATAAACTAGAACCTTTCTATGTGTCCTTATATATCAATGGGCACAAGTTGAGTAATTGCATAATTGACTCGGGGGCATCCGATAACGTCATGCCATCGGCTATAGCAAAGGCTTTAGGTTTAACCCTACCAAAGACTTTTGGCAAGTGTTACTCCATGGACTCCAAGTAGGTTCCTTTATTGGGGCAAATTAAAGATGCGTAGGTTGCCTTAGTAGCACATCCTTCCAAGAGAATCAAGTTAACAATCCTAGTGGCTGATATTCCTGCTAGCTATGGCATGTTGTTGAGTCGCACTTTTTGTAAAGACATGGGAGGGGAGATTAAAATGGACTGGTCTCAAGCGATAATCTCAGTTGGGAAACAGAGAGTCCTTCTGCACCCTGGAATGAAGGCTAAGTACACGGTTTTTCCCTCTAATGATCCAAAAGCTCAAATTTTGTATCAAGATTGTGGTTTTCGCAATTACATGATAACGACTGACTCTCAAGATAAGAATATGTTATTTGATGCAGGTAAGTTAAATGAACCCTGGTTCATGGAATTTGATGTGAGTTGTTCATCTTCAGGATCAGGTGCTGGGGTCGTTTTGATATCTCCTCGCGGAGAAAGCATTTCTTATGCTTTTAAGTTAGAATTCCAAAACACAAATAATACGACCGAGTATGAGGCCTTGCTATTAGGTCTAGCTGAAGCGAAGAGGTTGCAAATCAAAATTTTGAAAGTGAAGGGTGATGTAGAACTTATTGTTAAGCAGGTGAGGGGCTTATTTGCGGTCAAAAATGAAAGATTGAGGCATTATAGAAATCACGTTTGGGATGAGATTGAAGCCTTTGATGCTTTTTCAATTGAAGTTGTTCCTAGGGAATTTAATTCGAAGGTAGATTCTTTGGCGGTATTTGTAGCCTTGCTGGTTCCACACCCGAATTTCACAACTGATACTTACAGGGTTGAACTGGTTTATAGACCTAGTGTGCTAGATAATTCTGAATCCTGGTAGGTGTTCAAAAACGATAAACAGATTCAAAACTTTCTGCAATGTGCTGACATTTTAACATCCTTGTTTTATGAAGGGTCGGCGGAGAGTTGTAAAGAGTTTTCTCTCGATACACAAGAGGAAGCACATGATGGGATGTTGCAGTTGAAGGGAAATAAAATTCCAAAGGGTTTAGTTTCTCTTGAACGTCTCTTCGACAGGAAAGATGGGTATGTTAAACGAAGAGATAAGGAAGCTCCTGAGATTTAGAGCTCTGGGGAGTACGAGAAAATTAACTTTGGTACCAATGAGGATCCTAAATTTGTTAATTTGGGTAAATATTGTTCCGAAGTGGAAAGAAAGAGGTTCATTGATTTACTGGTAGAGTTTAAAGATTTATTTGCGTGGAGTTATGATGATTTGAAGAACTTTAGGGATGGTAAGTTTCAGCATCAAATTCCTTTGAAGCCAGGTGTTAATCCATTTCGGCAGAAGTTGAGGAACTTTAATCCCAAGGTAGCAGAAGCAATTTTTCATGAGGTTGATAAAATGTTGAAGGCTCGAATTATTTATCTTATACATCATTCTACCTAGGTTGCAAACATAGTTCCTGTTTGGAAGAAAAATGGCAAGATTCAAATCTGTGTTGATTTTAGAAACTTAAATCAAGCAAGTTTGAAGGACAACTATCCCCTGCCTGTGATGGATCATATTTTACAAGCTGTTTCTGGGTTGGAGATGATGTCTATGTTGGACGATTTCTCTGGGTATAATCAACTTAGTGTCGCGGAGCAGGATCAACACAAGACAACCTTTATAACTCCGTGGGGCACCTTCGCTTATAACAGGATGCCTTTTGGGTTGATTAGCACGGGAGCTACTTTTCAAAGAGCGATGGATCTTTCCTTTGGACATTTGAGGGATAAGATTATTGTGGTGTATTTAGATGATTTAATTGTATTCTTCAGAAAAAGGAAACATCATGTGCGGGACTTAAGGAAGGTTCTAATGAGATGTAGAGAGCATGGAGTATCCCTAAATCCTAAAAAGTTTGTCTTTGGTGTCACAAAGGGGAAACTTTTGGGACACATTGTCTCACAGGAAGGAGTAAAGGTTGATCCACTGAGAGTAAAAGCGATACAATAGCTTAGTCTTCCCTCAAATAGAAATGGAGTGAGGTCTTTCTTTGGACAGGTGAACTTCTTAAGACGTTTTATTCTTGATTTTGCTGAAACTACTAAGTTCATTGTGAATATGATGAGTGAGAAGGTAGCTTTTAAGTGGAATGAAGCTGGTAGGAAAGCTTTTGAAGAGATTAAGAAGGCAATTGCACATGCGCCAACCCTGGTAAATCTAGACTTTAACAAAGATTTTATTATTTATTGCTATGCATCTGACCATACTATGTCCGAGATTTTGGTTCAAAAAGGGGAAGATAACGAGGAAGTGCCGATTTAATTTATGAGTGTTCCCCTGAAGAAGCATGAGTTGAATTATTCACATATAGAGAAGCACACTTTTGCGGTAGTTAAAGTCGTGAAACAGTTCAGGTATTATATACTTCACTCACATGCGATTGTTTTTGTTCCCAATTCTACATTAAAGGCTATTTTAACTCAGCAAGATGTTGGCGTCAATAATAGAGCATCTTGGGTTTCCAAGATACAGGAATTCAATTTAGATATGAAGCCCACTAAACTAGTCAAAGGAAAAGGCCTCTGTAGACTAATGGCAAAAAATGAGTCCAAAGAAGACAACAATTTACCTTTAACCTTTTTCATTGATCATCAAGATTCCTGGTTCACTAACGTGGCGTATTATCTTACATATGGGGATTGTCCAGACCATCTTTCTCCTAGAGAAAAATGGAATCTGAGGTTGAAAGTTGCAAAGTATGTTATCTCAAATAACATATTGTATAAAAAGGGGTTAGATGGCACTTTCCTCCGGTGTGTGGACAAGCCGCACTAGGAAGCTCTACTAAAAACTTTCCATAATGAAGCCTGCGGGGTTCACTTTTCCTCTACAGTTACCGCATACAAAATCCTGAGAAATTGTTATTATTGGCCAGGGATGTTTTGGGATGCATATGCTTGGGTGGCGAGATGTGAGAAGTGCAAGTTATTTACTGGCAAACCCTAGTTGGCCACCTTGCCTTTAAGACCCATGGTGATTGAAGAACCATTTAAGCAGTGGGGACTAGATTTTATTGGCCCTTTGAATCCTAGTTCTAGTGCGGGGCACACTCACATATTAACTGCGACAGATTATTTCACTAAATGGGTGGAAGCTATCCCTGTAAGAAAAACTACCTCAAAAATTGTGTGTACATTCCTTAAAGAGAATATTCTTGTCAGGTTTGGAGTTCCTCAGAAAATAGTCACAGATAATGCATCAAATTTTTCTTCATCGGAACTGAGCTTATTTTGCTATGATCATGGGATTGCTCTGGCACATGCTTCTAATTATTATCCGCAGGGTAACAGTCAAGCGGGATCAAGTAACAAGAACTTGATCAATATTATGAGGAAGTTGGTCAGTGAAAATTTCAGGGATTGGCATAAGAAGTTGCATGAAGCACTATGGGCGGATCGAACTTCACCAAACCGGGCCATAGGGATGTCACCATTTGAACTGGTTTATGGTATTGGCGCACAAATCTCTCTTCCTTTAGAACTAGTGGCTTCTAAACTGCAGTTGGTGATAGAAGATGCATTTTTCCAGAGCTCTCTTGAAAAATGAATCATGTACTTAACTAAAATTGAAGAAGAAAGAGAAAAACTGGTTGACAGGATCATAGGACATCAGATGAGGATAAAAAGATTTTTGATAAGAAGGCAAGGCCTAGGAAGTTCATGAAAGGGGATCTAGTGTTATTATGGGATAAAAGAAGAGAACCGAAAGGTGCTCATGGCAAATTTGAGTCGTTGTGGAAGGGACCTTATGTGATTTACAAGGTAAAAGGGCCCAATTCTTTTAAACTTGCTTATCAGGATGGTTTTGAGCTTCCCATGTCTTATAATGGGCAGGATTTAAAATTCTATCAATTGTGAACAAGCATCCCCTATTAGATTGTACATATTTGTTTGTCGTGCTAGTTTAGGTGTGTCCGTTTTTGTTGTAGGTCGATCCTTAGTCAGTTATGCTGCAAAACCAGAGATTCTGTGATTCATTGCTTGGTATCTTATGACACCCAGTCCCCATGCAGAGCCACTATTGGGCCCATATACAATTTTCATTCCATATGCGTCCCTGTAAGAAGTCGTGCTTGTTTGTTCATCGGTCAAGAAATTGCTTAAATTTTGCTCTTGTCATTTGGTCCTTGTTAGGTTTCACTGTGTTGAACTTGAACCTTGAACTTGAACTTGAACCTTTTTGGTTCAAGGTTCAAAGTTCAACGGGCGTTGTTTCAAGTGTCTTTCTTATCCACGCAACTTTAAGCTTTGTTAGTCTTGTCGGCATTTCGCATTCTTTGAACCTTGAACTTGAACTTTTTGGTTCAAGGTTCAAGTTCAACATTCGTCTTGTCAATGTCTTTTTGTGATGGTTGCGCAAGGCTCTGAGTTTTATGTTTAGGTTCTTTGGAAGGTGTGTGACTTGCCATGTGGTGTTGGTCTGGACTTTCAGAACACGATAAACGGCCGCCGAGGGAAGGAATATTCTTTTTCTAATAATTTGAAATCTGCCATTTATGGCAAGTATGTGTGAAGATCGGCTATGTCAGAAGAGAAGTGACTTAATGGTTAAAGTGTACCTCAGCATAATCATTTCAAAGTAACTTCACACGAACAAGGAGTAATGAAGGCAGCTTTAGTAATGATGGGTAAGATTTTCTCTGCTTTAAAACTGAGTAGTTGTCTCATCAAAATTATTATTTTCATGAGAAGATTTTGAGAAGGAGTTCGCGGAGCGAGAAAATTAGGTAGCGATAGAGGGTTACAGAGAGTGGAGGAAGGTATGTTCAACAATTTTCTAAATTACTGCAGTTTGTTTTAAAAGATCTGGGTGTTCTTTAGCTGCTTATTTTTGTTTTCAATTTCCTTCTTCGCCTGGGATTGATTTGGGGAAAATCACGAATCAAAATATGAGGCCTGTTTTACCCAAATTGGTGAGCTCGTCTTCCCTAGTAAGCTCTTTACTGAAGTTGGGTGACATAGCCCTAGTTCAACTAGATTTAGAGGTTTTTCTGCAGAGAGTAAAGAATTCAACCGCAGACATGATGAAAGATGTGGTTCAGAGTGGATTATTAGAAGTTGTCGCCTTCCCCACTACTGCTCCCTGCCTAGAGTTAGTTTTAGAATGCATGAATCATTACGACAAGGGTAATATGTGTATAAGGAGAAATGATGGTTAAGTCTTGTTGTCTACTGACAGACAGATGGTAATGGTAGCTATGGGTATTCCACACCGAGAAGCCTATGAAGACTGGACTATTGGTAAATCTTATGGAATCTTCTCTGAGAAGAAGCAATATTATAGGATAGTGAATGCCCGGAATTGGCTTGTAAAATTCCAAAAAGGGGGCTCGAGGCTTCCGAGACCTTTAACTCGTGAACATTTAATTCCAGCAATCCGAGATTTAGTCATACTGTTAAGCAAGGTGAAGGGTAATTCTCACTCTTTTTATTGGGAAGACTGGATGTATTTCTTCATCCAGGTTACACTGGATAGAAATTGGTTCATTGATTGGGGAACTGTCATTGCAGAGAGATTGCATGAGGGTCTGAGTAATTATCTTGGAATGTCCAATTTTTATATATCATCCTATCTGCTATACATGCTTGCTTGTGTTAGAGAGTGGTCGGGGTTGTCACATGTAAAATGGGTTCAAGGCATGAGGATTTATGATTATCATCCTAGTTTAACTTTGAAAGGGCATGTTGATGATTATCTTCGTTGGAATGATGTTTTTGCTGGAAGGTTGACCTTTGAGTTACAGGGAAATTTGCATAGAAGAATGTCTGCAGAAGCAGTTGAACTCGTCAACATATATGGCAGTTTCTTCATACAGTTCAGCCATTTCACTTATTTGAGAGTTGGAGGATTTAAGGGTGAACCCTTTAGACTTCCTAGGTACGTCTCAAACTCTTGCATATTGATTGAAGTATCTAGACAACTTTCTTACGTTGCTAAAGATTATGGTGAGGACTCTGACACAAGCGAGATTTTCCCCATTGATTTAGGACATTATAGTTGTAGATTAGTTTTCGATGCATTGAACCTTGAACTTGAATTTAAAAGGTTCCATTTGAAGTCTTTTGTAAAGAGGGATAACTTTGACAGTAGGGGTTTTATTGCTCAGTATGTAAAGAAAGCAGTACCTGATCAACATGTTCCTCAGTTGGAAGATCATTGGGAGGGTTGTTGGGATGAATTTAAAGTACAGAGAAGGAGTTGGTCAAGACTAACTTTGAAGCAAATTCATGATATGAAGTTACCCATGGATACCTCAGATGTCACCAGCAATGATGAGGACACACTTGACTCCGAGTTTATGAAGCGGGTTCATGATGAACCTCTTCCGGAAATAGATTGGAACAAGAAGATGGGCGACAGTGTTCAGACATGCACTTTGGGTGTAATCCGAAGAACAAAAAATTGGCTTAGGGGTCGCCGTTTTCACCCAGCACGAGCCACCAGCTCAAGAAGCAAAAATGAGAACAAGAGTACTACAAATGTAATTTATGTTGTGTCTAATATTCCCATTTTTGATGCAGGAAAAGCACAAGGAAGGATTAAGGAGGAGAAACTTAATATCGAGGTAGAGCTTTCTGTTGCTGGTCGAGTTACCAGATCCAGATCTATGAATGGTTTCAAACCTTCGGTTTCTCACTTCATTCTCGATCTGGACCCAGAGGAAACATCGAGCAAGATGACATCCACTATTTGTGAGGCGGACAAGCTTTCAATTGACATAGACACTATTTTTCAGGACTCAGGGACTCTTGAGGTTTAGTCTAACATTGACCATACCACGTCTGCCTCCTCAGCAGGGCTTCCATCCATGCCTTCAAAAGAGCTAACCCTAGCACCAAAATGGCTAAATGATTCCATCACTAGGAAAAGGAATGTAGTTCCGATTTCAGTATCAATGGAGGATGTCATAAGTAAATGTCTGGGAAGGTCTACCAAGCCCAAAAAGTTAAAAATAGAGGCAATGATTGACTTTGATGAAAATACGAAGCATTGGACTACAGATATTGCTAGACCCGAGCCTAAAAAATATGCTGCTACGGCTTCAGAGGCAGATTATGTTGTTGAATGAATAGATTTGGGAATCGGAACTAGAGCCATGGATGTTAAGCACTTGGAGACTTCCACCAAACAAATCATCTCTCGTACGTGGAAGGATGAGAGGGACAAGGCTAAGTTGAAACAATGTTTAACACAAATGGCTCAATATATCCATGCTTTGCAGAACATCCCGTTGCCGTTATCCCAACAGTCAGGTCCTTTTAGTCGAAAGTGCCATAGCAATCAAAAATTCCTGGATGAGGTTCAACGGAACAGGATGATCGCTGAAGTCTTCTTAGAATGGCTCACCACAATCATGTGCCAGGCAACCAATTACATAACTGACTTTGTCCATATTTTGAAGGATGTAAATGAGGTTACTAAAGCCTTAGATTCCAACTTGGTCTCATGGCAGAAGGAGAAATCTAAAATGGGTTGTGATTTCAAAGCAGATGCAGGATATTCAATGTTATGGGCTAATGAACTTTCTAGCTGATAACCAAGTGTCAGGTTTGAATGAAGATGTCATGTTCATTTGCAAGGAGAGTATTGAGTGGCGCAATCAGATTATTGAGCAGGGTTATAATGAGTCAGCTTGCCTGCGTGGTGAATTAATAGCCTTGAGAGTGACCATGCAGAAGGGCTTACGCTGTGTGGATGTTCAACTACTTAAGGAAGATGGTGAAACTCTAGAGGACACCACAGAGATGTATAACTAGTTCAATAGCCACATCAAACAGATCAAGATGGAGAAATCTTTGTCTGTGGAAGATTTTACAGGGATCTCTAAGGTGGAATCAATGCTCACCGTTTGCCTCGATCATCTGGACTCTCACAGAGATAAAGTGCAAATGGTGAAGAGGAAGAAGGAGCTTTGGAAACATAGGGTTATTCATATCATTTTGCCGCACGTAATGGTAATTTAGGAGTTTTCAAAAGTACACCGAGAGTGGAGTGCAGCCAAGGTGATAATGGTGTCTGTTCAAGACACTAACCCGAGCAATCACATCGAAGCAGATCAGACTGCATGACTAGCACTGCTGGCAGTTGTTTGCCAGCAAGCCTAGTTATTTTCTTTAAAATTTGGTTATTGTAGTTAGGGTTGATTTTCATTAACTCTTAGGAGTTAATTTTACTTTGGTTAAAAAGACTATTGGGTCTAGTGACCTATAAGTATCGGATGTAATAACTTTGAAAGGGTTCGCTAATTTTTTGAAAAAGACTATCTTTAAAGCTAGCTAAATACATTTTGTGTATGAAGGAAGTTGAGGATCATCTGTGAATGTGAATCTATTTAACAACTATTTTCAGTCTCAAATCTGTGTGTTTGATTTCTGTGTAAGTCTATTTTGAGGAAGGGGTTGTTATACTTTCTATATGTGCAGAAAACTATTGGCTAAGTTCATCTTTGAAGGCTTTTTCATTTTGTTTTAGTGATCGTATGAAGTCTGTCGGCTTTATATAAAAGATTATATATGAATTAGTACTTGCATTCATTATGTATTGACTGGTGTATGCAATTGCCTTTAAGTGCTTTCTGGTGAAAAGCATCTCATTGATTGTATGTAATTTGGAGCCGAATGAATATTTACTAGAGGGAGCTATACCTAAATTCAAAGGTTAATCAATTAAATGATTTTCCAACTGATTGGTAGAAGATTTTGTCTTCTTTTTTGTGTTTCACACTGCTATAATTTAATTATATAAGAAAGACAAATCTGTTTACCAGCAAATAGATAGTGCTAAGATATGAAATAAAACATCAAAATTTGACATTTAATATAGTAAAAGTAATTAAATTTGTACTTGGATTGGGTAGGTTCTATAGATGATAGGATTTATACATCAAGTTATGTGATCAATATTGGAACATAAGCAATTTCTTGGATCACCAAGAGACATGCAATATTTCTTTCTTTTATAGAAGTAGAATATAAAACAATGGTAAAAAGAGCATGAGAAGTTTATTAGATTGAGACCTTAGTATTTTTTAATGATAAGTAAGAATTTTTTAAGTTAGAAAAGAATTGCACCTTTTATGATCAAAGAAAACATGTTGACGTACATTTTTACTTAATTTGACAACTCATTAAAGATGGAGAAGTTTAGTTGCAATATTGTCCAAAAAAGATCACATTGTAGACATTCTAACAAAGTCTCTTGGCCTAGATGAGTTTGTAAAATTTAGAGACAAACCTGGTATATTTTCTAGAATTATGTTTAAACAAGGATGTTAGTGTTTGTAATATGAAGTTATAATGGTCATACTAGTCCTAGCAATAGGCTCGGTAATAAAGTCATATTAGGAATTTATTTTACTTTCATAAATATAAATAAGACTTATGTTCACTTAAGTCATTTAGAGTTAGAGTTTATGTCACCCTAGTATTAGGGTTTATGTTGTTTTTGTGTAAAGTGATTATTCGTTCTTTCATTAGTACAAATAAGAAGTATTTTCTCTGCTTAGAGTTACTTGTCTTCTTGATGGTTTATTTGTATGTATTGGTTTCTATAATAATTTTATGGTTGGTATTGCTAGGCCATACATTTAAGAAGCATCCCTGTTACAGACACATTCACTTCTACTTGTCGATGTCATTGGATACATGTCAATTTAATGCCTTTCTAAGGAACCCCCAATGAAACAAGCCAATAAAACTCAAAATATATTTTTTGAAACGTTCCATATTAACTTAACAACTTCAACACCAAAGATACGAAACTACATGTTTCACTTATATGACAACATGCACCAAAGTATTACAAGGTAAACCATGACACACAAGAACACTTGAACAAGACCACACTATTTCACAAGCAGGGTGACTACAATGGAAGAATAACAACAAAACCACTTGCCATGAAGAATGGCAAGACAAGGAGAGAGGAAAGATGACTCATCAAAGGTGATTACCACATACCATGATCACATCCTCTCACCAAATGACATCAAGATGAATTAACAAGATCATCAACCTCTAATCCAAATCACACTAGGCTATTCAACATGAGTTAAAACTCTTACAACACGATCCAAAGGTCACTACCTCCAACAACTTGCATACAACATCCTGTCGTAATGTGATAATGCACAAGTGGAAGAATAAATCCATAAACACCAACCAATTACAAGGGAAGGCTCCAGACACCTTAGAAAAGGTCAATTAAGGTTTTTGACCCTTACAAGACTTTAGAAGAAGCTACAAGATTTCTCTCGGCCAACTAGGCTTTCTTCTCGATCCTAAGTGTGATGAATAATTTTTTGTAAACAAATACTTGCAATCAATGCAATTAACAACTAAATAACTCATTGAAAAAAGAATTAGACCACCTGAAAGGTTCCCTTGACCCTCCAAGCCCTAACAATAACTTTGACACACTCAAACTGCCCCCCCAAGGCCCCAAAAACCCTGCTAGACACTTGGCCTGGATGAGGGTATTCATAGGGGGATATGTAACCCTAATAAGAAATAGGTGTGCCTTAATCATCTAGGTGCCCTACCATCCTCTAGGAATGATAGTGTTCATTTTAGTACTAGTGTCCTTGGCAACCCTATCTCATATTGTCATCCTCAATTTCACGCTAGTGTCTTGACCAATGAGCAAACCAAAGTCAAGGATCAATCTCACAGACACCACAAATACATTGGAGTAGAAAACATACCTTGGGAATACTCAAGGAACACCAAAACACCAAAAAGGAATAAGGGAAAAAGAGTGCAACTACTCCCCTAAACACTAGGCACCACCAATGCACACAAGGAGAGGATGGGGAGGGAGATAACTCCCCCCACAACACCCTAAACTCCTGCTATAAGCTAAAAAATGCAAGGATCGATTTATACAACACATGCACACTTACACAAGATATTACAACATACTTTAGAATGCCCATTTGGGCCCAGAACTACACTAAACAACTCAAATCACCACAAGGAGGTACAAAAACCCCAATAGGGGACTACAACACTCCAAGATGACTCATGATGCCACTAAGTTTATTTAAAGACCAAAGTAAAGATTCATATATGCACATCCACGGTACAACATTGTAATGAAGGAAACAAATGCATATTAACTCATGCTTGGTACCAACATTGACACATACAAAGTTGTTCTAACACATTTCATTCTTATAAAATTAGATCATCCTTCATGAGGAATGTTCAATATACATATACATAATTATATAGATTGGATTCAAACATCCATACATTTATATTGCAAGAATTGAAAGGAACTTAAATAAGCATAAGAAAGAATAAGAGTATGATGAACTTGATACAAAATATAATGCCACAATCTCTAGTCCCTAACAATGGTTAGAAATTCCACCCAACCTTGTGGAACCTAGAGGTCAACCCACTGCGCTTGGAGATAGTCACATGAACCAAACACTAAAGCAATGCAAACATACCAAGGTATAGGCTTACACACATGCCATACATGAAGTATACACATCATACATGATCAAAGAGTTTACATCCCCAACAGGAAGAAATACCATACATCTTGTTTACAAATCAATTCGTATAAGGGTAGATGTAACACTCATACAAATATGAAAACATAAGGTATCAAGGAATGAAATCACATGACATCCTAACACATGATACCACATAACATATAGGTCCAATCATACATGGAAAGCTTATGATAATGAATACTCCACACCAATAGGGAAGTCATGAACATCTTTCAGGTGCTACTTAACTACTAGGACTTAGATTCTAGAGTACAAGATTAGGGAGTAGAATCACATTTTCATGAAGGGATGACACCATGTGGAACTAGGCATCCTCTCATACAAATGATAATGTGTGGTTATACAAGTCCCAACACTTTGTGAGTGGGTGTGTCTCCTCAGGATAATTCCCAACACTCCATGAGTGGGCATGTCTTCACATGTCATCCTTAGCCTATATGAGCACTCAAGGCATGCATGGGCATCTGAATATCTTGGTTAATTTATTACCCATTTTTTATTTAATTATTACTTGATTATGGGACTCTCCCATGCTATGATTGCTAGTGTGCCACTTATAGGTTGACAACACATTGGGTAGCCACTCCCACAACCCCCTCTAGTAGATAATCATTAGGTGTCATCCCATTCCACACGAATGGGGAAAAAATCCAAAATTAACAATAAAATATCACATTTAAATACTAATCCAAAACACAAGGCACAATTGCCCTTTTTATCACTATTATTCACATTTTGCACATAATATTTCAATCATCTATATCATCATGAAAATGGATCCAGAATGATTCAATTCTGAAAGTACATATACATTTTCCATCATTCCACATCATATTATATCATAAAATATTAAAAATTCCACTTATTTCTCTTTTCCGAATTTCCCCCCAAAACCACTTGGAATAATGTTTTACACCATTAAAATAGCTTGAAGAACATTAAAAATTCAAATTTTAAATTTCAAAATCTAAAGGTACCCTTTTGAATCCTATATGCACGACACTAGGTTTTCACAATCAACTTCATATTTTACCCATTCAAATGAGATTTTGACAATGAGATTTTGACAGGGTAACATTTCTATGTACATGGTTTATGAATTTTTCTCAAATCAATTGATTCGATCAATAAAATGCAATGTTTTGAATTAAAGAAATGTTCCTAATTCCAATCTAATGCATTTACAATCATTCATTTACCAAAATGAAGAAATAAAAAAGAAATAATAGAGTTCCTACCTCTCATATGCACGAAATTTGAAAAGTGAAAATCTTCAAGAACTCACAACGAATCTTTAAATCCTCCAAGCAAAAAGATCACAACCACATTCCTATTCCAACAAGAGATTGTCTACAAAATTCTTCTAATAATTTCCCTCTCAAATATCCATCTCAAATTCTAAGTGTAGGAGCGTTTTTGGACTTTGAACATTAAAAAATAACGAAGTGTTCAAAATAGATTAATTTCCCAATATAAAAGAGAATTACCTTTTTTTTAATAAATAATAAACAAACTAATAACCAAATCTTATTTCTAATTTCCCCAATAACCCAAATGATCTTATTATGCAATTTTCATCACAACAAATGAACACATTTTCCTCATTAAATATTAAACCACATACAATTCTCCAAACAAGATGAAATATCACATAATATAATCTTATTGCATTTAGCTAATTTGAACTACATTATAATTTAACTTCCACATCAATATTAATATCTCTAACAAAGTAAATCCAAATCACATTATGGATTCACCTCAACATATATTTAAGTCTACAATCATATTTAACTTACACTAACATTAGAACCATATTTAACAACATCTCGAACGTCATTAATTAGGAACACATTATGCATAATATCCTTTCTTGCACATCACATTAAATATCATAACACAAGAGTACAATAGGCCCTCACAAAAATTTAGGCACAAGGGGATATTTGCACACATCCCAAAGCAATAACAACAATAACTTATGACTAAACACAACATAAATCATAAAGAACACCAAATATAAATACCAAAGAAGAATATAGAATAGCCACTTAAGAGAAACACACTCCACAATGCATCTCTAGGCACAACACCAAAAGAACATAGAGATAAATACATCTTAAAATTGTTAAAAAGAAAGGCATTATAGTCAACTTTGACAATATAAAAGAAAAATAATTTTAATTGTTGTTCCAAACCTTTATATGTAGAATCTTAGTTTTGAAAAAGCAAAACAAACAAAAATTCAAATACATAAACCATAGATGAATTTTAATGCATGTGAAAGAGTAATATAGATGCAAGGAAAGAATTTATAAATAATGAAATTTGGAAAGGCTTGGGAAAAAAAAAAAACATACCTCATTTTTTTTGTTGAAACCTTACTTATACAATTGCCTTAAATCACCACATGGTGAGTTCAAATGAGAGAAAAGTCCTTAACAATTAAGTGAGGGAAAACCTAGTTTGTTGTCCTTTTTTCAATAAAGTTAAATAGAAAGCATTCAATTAAATATAAAAAATAATTAAAATAATAAAATTATACTAAAAAAATCTCATTATTGTATTTTATAGTTATTGAAAACGATTTCTCTATTAGTAATGTCAATGGAATTTAAAGGTTTGATTTATTATTATGACTATTAATTAGACAAATTATGGTCATATATGACAACAAAAGCAATAAAATAAAACACCTTAAGAAATCAAATTATAGGGAATTTTATTAATACTAAATTATATTCAATTCGTTATACATGTAAATATAATTTTAATTTATTCTTATTCTTGATACATATTGTCTACAAAATATAAGATCTTGTTGGTAAACATATTTGTTACTTTGAAATTCATATGACTCGTCTAATGGAAAGTAACAAAATATTCCAACAGTTGGATAGAT
The DNA here is from genome assembly GCF_030272615.1 of Cryptomeria japonica. Lineage (NCBI taxonomy): Eukaryota > Viridiplantae > Streptophyta > Pinopsida > Cupressales > Cupressaceae > Cryptomeria > Cryptomeria japonica. Next base: position 104,323,202 of record NC_081406.1, on the reverse strand, counting down.
TGTGAGAGAAAAGCAATCTTCCTCTGCATTTGAGAGGGATGATTCCCTCGTAAGATATTAATTTTGATTTTTGGAAATGTACTTCTAACTAGAAAGTAAAAGACAACTCAAAATAAAAAGAATGATTAAGAACCTTAAATAATAAATATACAAGTGTTATTATCGGTTTTTAGAACTAAATTCCACCACAAATATTAAAGCCTACACTTATCAACTTAACAACATACATATATCTTGCATGCTAACATATTCATTTCAAAATATCGAGAAATGAATAAGAGTTTTTCAATGACTAACTATTGCCTTCACAAATGAGACTATCAAGATACATAGCTCATTACTAATTCATATCATTTGATAGGCTAATAATGGCATTAAAAAACACATCATGGATACACATCCAAAATTGCATTTCATTACTCGGTAGATCTGTACAATCCAAAAATTCCTTATGTCCCCTTTTGTGAAAACTCAAAAGTCCTTTACAATGAATACAACTTGGTATATATAGACTTTCCTTTGATAACTGTTTTTAAACCAAGTAACCACTTTTTGATTTACGAGAAAAATAAAAGAAGCTTTAATCAAGTTTATTACATTCTCGACTTTTTGGAGAAAAAGCTTATTTATGTCTTTTTACAAGTATTTACTAAAGTCACTTTTTACAAACGATAATATTAACAAATAAAACATGTACTTTGACTCATTGACTAGATTTACACAAATAATTAACTAAGAAGTTTCTCTTTCTCTCTCTAAACCATCTTTGATACATTTTGAAGTAGAATTCTACATCGCGACTTCCTTTCCTTGAAGTGAAGATGATCTAGCCTTGAAATTCCTGAATGCCTTTACTGCTTGGACCATGATCTTGTTCCTTGGAACAATCACATTGGTCATTCTTATCCTCCAAATAAAATGATTTTTCTAAACATTTGTTAACTCCTTATTATAGTTGGGTATATGATTGCTGCAAATATCAAGAGAAACATAGATGTTGCTTAGTTTCTTGATGATTTCTATACCAGATACATGTCCATCAAATACTTTGTATTCATCACATTCTAAAAAATCCTTTGAATAACTTGAATGTTCATATTCTAGATCTCTTCTTTTGTTGTTGAGTCTAGGATAATTAATAGGAGATCATTTTGAATTTTATCTTTCACTTGTTCACAAATTGTCAAGAGCTTCTCTTGTTTTGGTAGAATTTGTTTGATATTTATCATCTTCCATTCTATACTTGGCATCCATAGATTGCATTGGCTCTCCTTTGTCTTTGAGAAAATGTTTTTATTGATCAAAATCTATTTTGATTATCTCATGGAGATCTTCCAAGATTCCTTGCCAAGTCGGTTCTTCTCTTTTAGTATCTTTCAACTCCTTTGTATTTCCTTTTCCTTTAACCACTGTCCCCCTATAGACTTATCCTACTTTCTCATTGAAAACCATGACATCTATCCTTATTTGATCTATCCATTCTTTGGTTGCCCTTCCACATGATTGATTTCTACAATATTTTTATTAAATTCCTTTTCAATGACACTTTTAGAAAGAGGAATTGCAAAAGTTAAAATTACATCTATATGTCTAGAAGATGAATCCATAATTGACTTAAGATAAGATGTCAAAACTTGCACATGTTGTTTCAATTGGTCCTTAGTTTGCTTCTCCTTCTCAGTCTTTTCTACTAACTTAGTTGCAAATACCTAGAAATTATGAACATCACCTTTATGTGATGAATGACCAAAATCTATTTTGGTAAATTCTAAATCAACTACAATATCTTCATCCACATTCTTCTCTAACATAGGTTGGGCCACTTCAACACACATGTTCTCAGATGAAGGATCAATTGTTAATCTTGATGTAACCTTGCTTTTCTTAGGTTTATTTGATTTTCAGATAAGATTGGTCAGCGTGTCAAATACAGTTTGACTACTTGAGTGACTTTCCTTTCCTTGAGCAAGACTAAGGTGCAAGCATGAGGAGCTAAATAAATCTACTCTAGCTAAACTAGATGCATACAAGCTAAACTAGGTGGACAACTTAAATAAGCACTCCTAAGTGAACTTAAGCAAAAAAGCAACTAATAGCTAAATATGCTCTAACACCCCCCCTTAAGTAAAACTTAGGGTGAGTAAAAAAATTCTAAATGCATGATTGCAAAAATGGGTCCCAGTAACAAAATGCCTAATTAGAAACCTGTGTACAAACCAATGAAGTCTCTTTAAGTGGAGAAAAGGAGGAAAACCACGTAGAAGAAAACCCCTCTCCAAAAGCAAGAGATGCAATGTATGAAAAATGTGCTACACGTGACGAAGATGAAGAACTCCAAGTGGACCCCCAAGTACTGAATCAGTCACATAAGTACAAGGAATATTCCCCCCATAGGAGATAAAATAAGAGAATGTATTCCCCCCATAATGAAGAAGCTCCAATGCCAAAGATGAAGACTTGAGGACATATGCTAATGAAGATCCACGAGCAACAAACCACATTCCTCCCCTTAGGAAGAAACAAATCAAGTGGCCAAGGTTGAAACAAATCTATGGAAGGAAAAGTCTCATGATGTGTGCCATGGAAGAGTGCTCAACTGTCCAATTGTCTAAATCAAAAGATGCCAAATCAACTGAAGTAAATCCAAACTGCTATGAAGATATCTATTGAACAACCTTTGAAGGTACTGAAGATGGGATGACAAGAATGCTCAAACTACTATCAAGGAGAAATTGAATATCCTCAGTCATGTCCCCAATGTCTGGAGTGTGTGTTGTATCAAATAACCCTACAATATCTGGCAAGTACTCATCCCACTTTGCTAAAACTAAAAGGGAATAATCAACCTACTAAATTCAACTGGTCTCTAAAGAAGCAAGAGGTTGAGGATCAACACAAGTCTCAGAAACCACTATGGATGACTAAAGAAGACATAGGTTCAAGTGACAAAACCTCTTCTCAGATTTTTTATGTACTCTTGATGCATGAGAGATAGGATCAGATGCATGCTCAATGGGAGCAAATGTGGGAACTTATATTTTTAATGCATAATAGCTTCGGTAAGATAAATGATTGAATGAGAGATAAACGAAGTCTCTCATTCAATCATTTATCATATCGATAACTATGATAAAACCATCAAGCAATTGAATCATCCTTGATAGTCATTCTATATTTGTATATGACCAAACTATTGATTAAATCATACTATGCATCTTTCTCATGTTCATCTATCTAATGAATCTTGTCTCTAGATGAATATCAATCTAACATAATGATGACTCCGATTAATATATTATCGGATTGCATTAGATCGGGTTGCATATTATATCGGGGTGCATATAGTATATATCGAATGCATATCAGGTAGTGTTATGTTAGTCACCGATAGTTATCGGTGTGTTAGTCTGCACCGATAGTTATTGGTTGTCAAGGCTAACACACCAATAACTATTGGTTGTTAGCATTGATAGCCACCGATATACTATCGGGTGGTAGCAATTGGTTAACACCGATAATTATCGGTTATACTCCACACCGATTGACATTTACGTAACATGCAGTTTATTAGTATTAACAATAAGACACGGTCAAGTAATGTCTTGATCGGTCATGATCGATCAAGGCATTGCTTGACCGTGCCTTGTTTGTCATATACATATAGTAAGTGGCATTCGTGAGATAGGACATAGAAAATATTAAATGTTCCTCTTATTTGTTACAAGGAAGAATATAGTCAGATATATACAATAAGAATAATACCAAAATTAGATAATAGAATATAACTTAGATATTAAATGTAAATTGAACATCATTTACATATACAATCGAGATGTATGATCAACACTTCCAAATACAACAAACTTAGTACTATGTAGATCTCCTGATAAACACTCAATCAAGGGTGAACTCAATTGTCTTGCTTGTCCCACTATGAGTAATCTGGTAGATGGAAAGAAGGTTGGAAGATAATGTAGGGACACAAAGAACATTATTGAATTTGCCACCATCAATCTCAATAGATTCACTCCCATTAACACTCATGTAAGTGTTATTACCCATCAAGATCTGTGAAAATGCATGATGCTCAAAAGAAGAGAACATATCCTCTGATAATGTCATATGATGCGAAGCTCCTAAATCTAGAAGCCACCTGGAGGATTGAGAATGTGTCGATGCAAAGAAAGCATGGCCTTTCATGTTGTCTTCACCACGTGTCATAGATGAAGACCTAGAATGTTCAAGTCCTAAAGTGGTGGAAGATGATGCACTAGATGAAGGTAGTTGAATATTATTCTTCTGAAGAAGTTCTTTCAACTCATCAATTTGCTTTGCATAACACCAATACTCATCATGTCTCGGCTTGGTGTAATAAGCCCACTTAGGCATGTCCTTCCTAGATGAATCTACCTCTTGGAAGAGATGGAAGAATCTGAATCATGTCCATGAGACTCTGAAGGTAGAGGCGGCTGAATAGATTGTGTACCTTTGTACTTTTGCTTCTTCTTTTGTTTCCCTGTAGATGTATGAGTTTGAGCAACCAGGGTCTGAGATTTGGAACTAGAAACTAAAACAAGTTGTGATAGCTTGGTCTACTCCTGTGTCAAACACTCACAAAGCACCTCAAATGAAGGCATCGTGAATATAGTACCCAAAGCATCTATGATGGAATAGAATGATGAAACAAAGAACTAAAAGTGGTCTCGAAGCTTGGACAAAAGCAGGAAGATGCACTCCTTATCAGTATTTTGCTTGCCACAACCGTGTAACTGTGATCTGATGGATTTGAACTTCACTAGAAAGTCCTCAATGGAAATAAACGAATCAAGTGTCAATGATGTCAAATCTGTCTCAAGATGAAGTGCATGAAACTCATTAATACCCCCAAAAATTTGCTCAAATATGAGCCACATAGCCCTAAGAGTAGTGTTGGAATCAATATGGAACTAGAGACCATTTGAAACATGTAGGTAAATCAAACCCATAGCCTGATCTGTTTGGTCCCTAAGTTGAATGATCTCATTAGGCTAGGGTTAAAGAAATATAAGAATATGAAAGATGATGATTCTACCCCAACCTTAACAAGAAAAACAAACTCTTTTGCACTTGTATAAACCAAGAAATCACAAAATTTAGAAATGACAAAAATTGAGATCACTTGGTAAATATTTTGGAAAAAATGACTATAGATCTAGATAGAGGACTCTGACAGCTTTTTGACAATGTGCAGAAGTAAAAAAACAAAGTTTGTTTGATCAAGTTATGGCCTCAAAATCGCAAAACTAAAGGCTGACTTTGGAGCCATGGTATAGAAAATTGATGCAGAGTTTGATCAAACCACCTGCAAAATCGGATAGCCCTCTAAACCAACGTTCCAATGATATCTTGTTTGCTCGATTTCGACTCCGTATGACGAATTTTTGAGAAAAAACACTAAAGATTGCTTTAATTTTTGAAAATAACAACTTTTTGAAAATAGAAAGTTTCTGAAAATAACAAGTTTCCAAAAATAGAAACTCCCCAACATAGAAAGTTTCAAAAAATGTAAATTTGTCAAATAGAAACTCCCCAACATAGAAAGTTTCAAAAAATGTAAATTTGTCAAAAATAGAAACTTTTAAAATGAAAAACTTACCAAAAATGGAAACTTGTCGAAAATGAAAACTTTCCAAAAATGGCAACTTTTTAAATTTTTTTTACAAAGAATTCCTTGATCTTCAATTTTGACAAATCAACAGGCGATTTTAGGGTTCTTAAGCCTCCTAAGCACGATGTTGATGTCCATTTTGCCCCAAATTGACTAGATTTTTTAGCTACCCCCATAACTCTGTTAGGAACCGGAAGAACAACTGAGAGGTGGGGTGAATCAGTTGTCAATGAATTTCAACCCAATTATAAATTAATTCAACTTAAAACTTAATACCGGTAAACCAATCTTAATGTTGGTTAAACAAATTAACAGTGTATATCAATATCGGTGAAACTTAATGCATGAAATAGATAGAGAAACAATATCCACAACACATAACATAGATATTTTTGATGTGGAAACCTTGTAAGGGGAAAAACCATGGTGGGAAACCTTACCCACAATCAGATGATACTACTGCAGATAGTATGTGTATACAAATGGGGTCTGCACATGCAGCATGCAAAAAGGCCAACCACCTAGAGCACACTGCTCAATAATGGGAGTCGCACTAACTACAATAAGATGGTTAAATACTAGAATAATGTACTGCTTCAAAGTGCATCTGCAATGCTGGATTCAGTACCGGTTTAAGTTCTGATAAACACCTTTAAACCTTCCTTTAACCTTCAAATGGTGTCTGTTTGATTCGCTCTATGATCTTCAATATTCGCACATACCATGTTACAATACCATACCATGACCATACATTCATCTCACAAATGAGATCTTACATTTATACAAAACCTAAGACTAATTAAGGTCGGCTCACTAAGAATATTACATTCAAATCAATTGCAAAATAAGTCTTGACAAGATGTCGACCTCAATACAATAACCAATAATAAATCATCTCCATAATGTGTCGTGCTGATTTGGAATAGATAACGTATACCGGTCCATAACCTGGACCTATTTGTTGGTAACAACAAATATGTCAACCCGATTAGACCAATAACCAAAACACCAAAACCAAGTATCCAAACCATGTCTTCGACATAATCAAGTGATCTCCAGATGATAACAAGTCATCATCAGTACCGGTGAACCATATAACCTATCGGTGAGCATATACCGATGACTGTGCATAAGCCACTAACCTTGCCAATGAACACAATGTGTCTGTTCAACAATAAACCAATATAACCATAGTGCCAAATCAACAATGTAGATCTTCAGAAGGATAAGTGTTGACATCAATGACAAAACCAATGCAACACATCCATAATACCAACAAACTCACCTCAAGAAATGTGCCCTCAGCCAATTTGACCCCAAATTTCAATTCCTCGGATTTTGACAAAACGACAATCAATCTTAGGGGTTTTCGATGTTGCAAACACGATGGTGATACCCGACTTTCTCTAAATTTGATTAGATATCTGCCCACCTCCAAATGCACAAAAAAACAAATATGTGACCTTGTAACACTTTTGAGCCAAGGAACCCGCAAAATTTGAGAAGGGACTTGTTGAATGCACGCTCTAATACCATGTTGAATTTTGCAACACAAACACCTGCAAGATCAAATGGCAAAGAAGAACACCTTACACAAACGAGAGCTGCACAAATGAATGCTATATTACTCAAAAGCAAAGAATACAAAATTACAAGATGAATTACAATTTTACAATGAGGTGCTTATAAAAAAAGCACAAAGCTAAATTTAGGAGAATTAAAGTGCAAGTATGAGGAGCTAAATAAAGCTCAACTCTAGCTAAACTAGATGCATAAAAGCTAAACTAGGTGCACAACTAAAATAAGCACTCATAAGTGAACTTAAGCAAAAAAATATAATTAGATGTAAAAAAACAACTAATAGCTAAATATGCTCTAATAGTTTTGTTGTAACCAAGAGGGAGCATTACTATGTGAAGCATTTAAGATTTCTGTATTCGGTGGCTCTATGCAGGTGGATCGATTTGGAATGTTTAGGAAAAGATTTTCATTTGGAATGGAATCCTGAATCAGCATGGACAAAGGTTGTGGAAGTGGTGGTGGCATGTCATGAGAAAGGGATGAAACAAGAGGGGAATGAGAAATGGTAGGAATTGGTTCTTCACTATCAAAACCATTTTGAGGAATTTCACTTCCTTCTTCTTCAACCACTTCTCTAATTGGATTTAATGACTTATCTTTAAGCTTGGATCTCCTCTTTGCTATCTTTGAATCACTCTCACATACACCTTTGAAACCACCTTGCTTATTTGGATCTTCACCATCGTCACCACCTTGAGCACTTGGCTGCAAATTAGAAATAGAGGCTAAAATTTGAGTAGTGGAGGAAGATGCACTTTCTTCTTTATAATCTTTTTTTATCAAAGAGTTATTTCTATTTATAGACTTGATTGCAATAACTTCAATCATTTTCCCCCTTACCCATTCTTCCGACCTCTTGATGATATGAGCAGTTCTTTCACCCAACTCCCTTACTTTGTGACTTGACCAATTGATAAGTGGCAATGGTTGCAACTGAATCTTATCAAAGTAGAGTGGATCTATCGAATCTGAAAGATCATCTTCGATTCCACTTACATCCCATCCTAATTTAAATCACTTGATCTGATCTAATGTGAAGTGCATCCAATCTATTTTCCTCACTTCATACTCATCTTCATAGTTTTTCCAAAAATCTTCAATTCCTAGAAGATAATAACTTGGCCCCAAATCCAAATTATTTTTAACAAAATCTTTACTATCATATGAATACCTAATAGTTCCAATGTAGAGTTTAATCTTCACCAAAGAACGTTCACTATTTTGAGCATCTAAGAATGAATGATTTGCAATTGTAGAAACTTAGGTCAATGGGGAATTAAATGCCATCTTTCCTCTTGTTTTTGCACTCTTTGTGAACTATGGTAATTTGTCTACAAAGATCTATTAGGATGAGCTTATCATCTGCATACCTTGACAATTTGAAAGGATATCCGTTAAACCCACCAACCCACAATTAAGTAAATCTTTGAAAATGAATGAAGTAACTTTCATATTGCCTTATAATATTTGCAGCTTTTGGAGAAATCACGAGTCCAACATTTCCTTGGAGTGCTCTTGTTGTCAATATTGTAAAGGCATTATTCACTCTTAGGAAATGTTTATAGTTCTCTTCTAGTTTCAGCTATGGGTAAAATTTATCTATCTATGAAGTATTGGTATACACTCTTCTAGTATTAAGTCATGGGCATGTCCTCATACTGGCAATTGTTGTTTGTAACTAGGAAAGAGGGTTCGGATTGCCCTAAGGCAACATCCGAACCCCTTCCCTTAAGTGTAACGTGGAGGACCTGCCCTAAAAGGGTAACGTGCCCCTAAACAAAGACCAGCCCTATTTACCACGCCACATTAATAACTTGGCGCCAAAATGAATATGTTAAACAAAGCCGACTTAGAGGTTATGTGGGCTAAATGATCATATAAATAATGATCATTTACCAAACACAAATATACAATCTCATTTTCCTCTTGCAAAGCGAAATACTGCTGCAACTAAGTGTGCGAAATTGAGAAGTAAATTGGGCAAACTTATCCAAGGAGGTCAAAGGCATTTGATGTTCCAGATTTCTGTTAGAGAGCGGATTTGATGCAGACTTGGAGTAATTAGAAGGGCAGATCTGACCATTAAAAGGTGCAGATCTGATAAGAGGTCGAAGAGTTCAGCTAAGTATTGTATTGGTACAATTAAGATTGAATACATAATCTGACCTGTGGGTCTTTAGTGCTGGGTTTTTCCTCCTTGGAGGTTTTCCCAGGGTATTTGTGTTTGTCTTTTATGCACTTACTTTCATTCTGTCATTTACTTTACTTAATATTAGCAAACAGTTAAATACTGATAATCTGATTACTAATCTGGGTCACAAAATTAACAGCAATTGCGTAAAAGAGAAAAGAGGTGATGTAGAAATACTGAATCTATTCAAAGCAAACCATTTGATTATGCAAATTGTGACTAATGATATTTTCCTAGTCAATATGTTGACTTCCTTTGCATATGATACATATATATAGATACATCCATTGTTCAAACTCACTTGATTATTTATTCCCCATTAGCCTGTGCAGTAGAACAATCATATTAGATGTCTCTTCAACAAAGAGGGCTCTATGCATGGTATTGGGCAGCTGGGATTTCCCTCTTTTTGGAGTTTGCAACCAATTTCTTGCTACAGTATAGAGACACTGATCTTTGCTCTTAAGGAAATACTGTTGTGCGGTCTCTTGGTTAATGTTCACAAATTGATCCCTGGCTGGCAACTTGAAACTAATGATGAAGAAGACGTTATCCAGTTTGAAAATCAACTTGTTATCAATTGTTCCGACCTCTCTGATTTTAGGGTTGTAACATTTTACACATTCTAACACCAAATCCGAACATTGAACTGATATGGAAAATCCTGTTGCATTAGCCAAACCACTTTCAAATATCTTCTATGACGAAGGAGACCTTTTCCCCTCTTTCATGCTATCTCAAAAACTCTTTAAATTGAGATGTCCCATCTGTCCCCGCTTCATATCTAAAATTTGGGGAAGGGTACTTTCAAAATATGGACATGAATTTGTATCCCTGATACTTGTACTTCGTGTTGATATAAACCCACACCTGAATCTCAAATTTACCAATTCCTCCTATCCCACTGTCAATCAAAAAAATATACAATCATCTAACCATCACTATACTTCATGAGAAAAACTTCTTTGAGGTATCCTGACAAATAACTCAGACATCCACCCTTTTAAAGAGGTATTGGAAATACTCAGCTAGTATTTAATGGACATTTGTTGATCAACACATTGCATCTTGCGAGACTGAAATATATAACTCTCCCAATAACTAGAGCATAAACAAAGTTTTTACAATTTTTCGAGGGCATCTCATTAACGTGAGAGTTTCCTTGCAAAATCTGTTTCATACACAATCTGCCATTATTTCATTTCATCATCTATTTTGTTTCATCCTTTGTGCTTTTGTTTACAATTTTAAAGTGCACATGTGAGTTTGCCCAATCGAATTCAATCTCACTGTAGCAGTTGTTTCAATTTTAAAATCTTTCAACAAAGCATTATGTGCATACCCTTCTCTTTGAGAAAATTATTGAAACAGTTCATATGCTTGGAATATACTTCCATACATATTGACCAGGGCTTTTAACTGTAAATAACATTTTCTTCTTGCTGCTATTTGACTCGAGCAGGAAAGATATTGGCATAGGTTGTGAAATCAACTTTGTGCCTGCCAATTGTATTTGCTTAAAAGTTGTTAAAGCTCTTCATCAAATCAATTTTATGCATGTCTCAGCCTCTGCATTTGGTTGAAGTTTCTAAAGCCAATCGAGTCAAATCCATTTTGTGCATATCTTTACTTGAAATGTTTTGGTGAATTTCCGTACTCTATTCAAAGGTTTTCACATCTGCACTGGTATCATGGGTACCATAAAATACTTTTCCTGCACCATTAACGCCTTCCCAACCAATCTATCTTGCACTTAATCTACAAACTTTGTAAGGGATTAAGACAAACACATGGCGTGCTTTTCCTATGCTTCATTTTAAGCATGTATATTGACCAAGACATTCCCAATTTTATTTTTGACAACTCTTCTTTCATTGCGCTTTCAATGAATGTCAATACTTTAATTAAAACCTTCCATCTTGACCCCATTAGACCACACTTGACTGGGGCATTCTGTCAAACAATTCACATTCTAAGTTTTTCCTTCTATATTTGCATTTGTGTCCAATGGTTCGCACTATCATTAGTATACATTTTAAAGTTTCTAAAGCTTTCCGACAAAGTCATCACAAACATTTCATTTCATGAAATGGCTTCTCATCCAGGCATTTTGTCAAGCAGTTCGCATGCATTGTCAATGCTTTTGTACGCATGTTTACCAAAGTATTTCACGTATAAAATTTGGCAAAAATCCCTCTTCTCTTTTGCTTTGATGGATGTTCATCTCTATTCCAAAGCTCCCATTTTGGCACAGCCGAAGAGGATTTTTACTTTACAACTGCTAATTTCATTTACTCGAAAGTTTCTAAAGCCTTATCAACAAATCCATTTTATGTGTATCCTGCAATTATGGCATTTCATGAGACCACATTTCTTTTAGCATTTTGTAAACAATTCACTTGCCTTGTCTATGCTTCCACATTTCGCATTTGCTTGGAGTTTCTCAAGCATTTTCAACAGATTATTTTTATACCTATCCTGCAATCATCGCAGAGGCAATTCGTCAAACAATTCACAGTCCTCGTCAGTAGTTCAAGTGCCCTACGAGTGCAAATAGGAAACGCGTTGATTTGCAATGCCAGTAAATGTTTCAAGACAAATGGGAAACTTAATTGATCCCTTAAAAGTGAATCGGAACACCTCATTGAAACAAGGGCACATTAATAAATTTGTTATCGGTGTGTGCTCCCTCACAATACCAGAGGCTTCGACAAGAGCTTTGTGGCCACCAAATCAAGCATCTTTTGGAAACCCATCGAGATGATACTACGTTAGTTGTCTATGTCCTTCCTCTGGAGTAGCTTCATTGTTTGTAACTATTACATTTTCCTCATCATAAACACAACTCCAAGTACCATGCTCTGAAATAGCAAGAACCGAGTTTGTACGCCAAATAAGTGCCTCAAATACACCAATTGGATCTCTCCGAAACTCGGACTTAGAATCTACCCAGATGTAGTATCTAGCTTGAGAAAAAAGTCAATGGCTTAGCATCTTCCTCGTCATAAGTGCCTCAAATACACCAATTGGATCTCTCCGAAACTCGGACTTCGAATCTACCCAGATGTAGTATCTAGCTTGAGAAAAAAGTCGATGGCTTAGCATCTGAAATAGCAAGAACCGAGTTTGCACGCCAAATAAGTGCCTCAAATACACCAATTGGATCTCTCCGAAACTCTGACTTAGAATCTACCCAGATGTAGTATCTAGCTTGAGAAAAAAGTCGATGGCTTAGCATCTAACTTGAGAAAAAAGTTGATTGGATTGGAAGGCCTCCCAAATTCTTTTTGGGCTTTTAGTTCTTCTTATTATTCTCTATGGTTGTGAATTATGGGCTAGCAACACTTCAGGACACAGTGGAAGCAAATCGAGCAAATCCAAAAGCGCTTGATAACAAGCAAGTTCAAGATTAAAAATACAATTCCTTATGATATCATGTTAGTGAGACTGGGGTTGCTCCTATCAAAGCTATTGCTATGGTTCGTCTCATTAGGTATCTCAAAAGAATTGGGCAAATGGAGGAAGCTAGATGGCCTAAAGCGGTTTTCAATGACACCTTGTGCAAAAGAAAGAAGACTTGGATGCAACAAAACATCAATGGTTGAGTAAATGAAATATCTACCTAAATTCGTGTCCCACAAATAGTAAAGAGATAAAGGCTTTTGTTATGGATAAGTTTCACAAGTGGGCTTGGGGTAATGAGTTAGCGAGAAAGAAAAAATATTATATTACGGAGTTCAATCCTACTTTTGATCATCATCAAAAAGCTTATATAAGGGCAAATATTTTGTGGAAAGCTAAGTGTATTATTGCTCAATTAAGAACTAACTCTCATCAGCTCCGTAGTGAAATTGGTCGTTGGAAAAGACCAAAAGAAACTTGGGAGAAAAGAGTGTGTATTTTTTGCACATCTGGGAAAGTTGAAACCGAAAAACACTTCATTTTAAAGTGGGACGCCTTCAAAGATGTTAGGGACAACTATAATGAATTATTGATTGAGGGATCTTGGTATGATTTTTCCAGCGAGGATTTGGTCAAGAGGTTGGGGCCACTTGTTAGCATTTTACACAGAAAGTGGACAGATTTGCAGAAATTGGTTAGATCTGATGTGCTGTCCCATAGACTTTGTTAAGTCTCATAGACATTAAAATAAATTTCTTTCTGACATTTGCATTTATGCCAATCAATGCATTCTCAACTTAATATTTGACTACAATCATTGTTCTTTGTGAGCTAGCAATTATATTGTCAAATAAGTCATGCATTGCTAAAGAATATTGTTTTTACTATGAAGAATAACAACCCTGGCCAAATGAGGAGACAATAAATCATATGCTCTTTCATTGCCCCTTCTCAGCTGATGTTTGGGGAAGTTGTTTGGATCAATTCAATATCAGTTGGAGCTTCTCCAACTCGATTCAGGAGATTTTCAAGTCATGGCATCATCTTTCAAAAAATAGAACCACTACCTTACTATGGAGAATTGCTTTACCACACATGTGCTGGGGTATATGGAAAGAGAGAAATGATAGGATTTTCAGAGAAAAGAATACTAAGGCTAACATTGTGTTTGAAAAAATAAGAAGAAGCATAGTGGAAAATATGAATATTATAGGTGGTATTGATAATCCTAACACTAAGGAGGATCAATTTGTCTATAAAAAATGGAGATTAAAAGCTCAAGAGAGTATCCGAAGTAACCCTAGAGAGGGAGTGATATGGACCAGCCCACCTAGGGGATGGGTGAAAATCAATTTTGATGGGGCTTCTAAGGGAAACCCAGGGGTTGCAGGATGTGGAGTGGTCCTAAGGGATGAATGGGGAATATGTAAAATCATAAAATGTATTCCTATAGGAAAACAGACCAACCATGTTGTCAAAGCCATGGCGGCTTATCATGGGATTATCCTTGCCAAAAAAGCCAAATGCACTAAAGTTTGGTGTGAAGGAGACTCCTTAAACATTATCAATTGTTTAAATATGAAATTCCCGCCGTCATGGTCGATTAGTAATGCTATTAAAGCAACAAGGAAAATCAGCGAAGAGTTTGAAATGTGTGTTTTTACACATGTTTATAGGGAGGCCAACTCTTGTGCTGATTGGGCAGCCAACCTGGCTTGCCAATCGGGAGACATCATCACTAGTTATGGTGAAATGGAGATTGCAAGTGAAATGAACTCCTTGCTCAATCAGGACCGAAGCTATACATGGCAACGTGGTACTTTTAATCATTATTTCTAATGACCTTTCTGCCTTTTTCGATGCAGGGCTTGCTTGAAGATAATGAGCTATTAAATAGGTGTCATATCATCATTATTTGGCACAGATTATGGGCGCTCTTACAGAATAACCATAGAAACCAAAGGAAAAGTTATCAAAACGAGAGAAGGCATTGCAAGGAAGGTGCTGGAAAAATGGGAGGAAACAAGAAGAGATTTGAACCTCCTTCCTTTCTGAATGGAGAAAGAACGAAGAAGTCTGGAGTATCCTTCAGCAGGGGGGTCTCAATGTTTTCATGGAACGACTGAATGGGAAGGACCCCACAATTACCAGCTACTTCATCAAGAACTGGAAAAATGGAAAAGTTTTGATTGGATCACATATGATGAATGTAGACGAAGAGGTTATCGCTGAGGCCACAGGGATGACTACAGAGGGTATGAAATTTTACAGGGACAAAGGGATATCAGATAAAGCTACAGACAAGTTTCCTGTTACGGATGGTGAGAGAAGAAATATGATCAAAATTGACAACTCCTACCACTCTCCGAAGAGAATTTGTAGGCCATGGAGGTTTGTCTTATTTGCTTCTATTGAATATATTACCTTAGACGATAGGTTTACCAGGGCTTATGGACATCACTTCGTCCTTCTTAACCATTTCCATCATGGAGAAAGGGTTAGCCTTCCCTATTACCTGGCCTGTTCAATGGATCATACTATAAAGGAGATCCAAAAGGACCCTAAAGGCGATCATGCCCTCCACCAGGGGCTTATGGTCCTGGTTTATAAAATGCTAAAGGGGAAGTGCATTGAAAAGCCTATTAAAGGCAAAAATCTCAGAGATGAGACTACGAAAAGTAAGGATAGTAGTTTCAACTTTGATTTTGAGACCGAGGGAGAGTCAGAAGAAACTAGCAAAAAAGGGAGGATTAGGGCCAAGAAGAGGAGGATTATTGTGGAATCTGAAATGTCGGACTCTGAAACTGATTCCCTTGAGGAAAAACTTGTTAAAAAAAGGAAAGGGAAAGCCTCTGGAAAGAAGGCTCATAAAAAGAATACTAAAAAGGGTAGCAATTCTGATCTCAATTATGTTTTGGTTGAGTTTGAGGAGGAGGATGATGATAATAAGAGGATTGATAGTCAGGACAAAGAAGGGGAGGGTAACCCAGTTAAGGATAATTTGGAAACCATGGAGACTGTGAATACCACTAGTCTGCATAACGAGGAAAAATGGGGTCAAATTGATAGTGGTGACAAAGATACCATCAAGGCTTTCTGTGAGACCATTACTACTTTGGTGAAGGATATTAATAGTTTGAAAACTGATACACAGGGCATGGCAAGAATTACAGTTAGTGACAAGCCCTTGGCGGAGCATGTTAAAGAGTTAGTGGTCATTCTGCATAATGCGCAAGCTATTGAATGTATGGTTGGAAAAATATTAGCCACGGAGAAAAAGGTCAATGAGATGGGAGATAGAAAGGAAATGGACAACAAACTGAAAGATTTTGGCAGCAGAATTGACAAGCTGGAGCACAATGTCAAGAAGCTTGCTGATCAAAATTTCCATATCCTTAAATCTTCGGTGGACAACATGAACATCTTTATCAACAGGTACGAGAATAATGCAGAGAAGGATGGTGATAAAGAGCAGGTGAACAAGAAGGATCATGAAAGGAGGACCAAAGCCAACACAAAGAATAAGGTCGACATCAAAGGTCGTGCGCTGGAGGATATGAAGACCTTAGCGAACAACATGAAACAAATGGTTGTTCACGTTGAGGAGATCCTGAATAGTATTTAGTTCCAGTTGTTGTCCTTGGTTCTGACTCTTTGTTGTCTTTTGCTTTCCTTTTGCTGTTTGTTCCAAGTTTTATGTAATGATGTTTTAAGTTGTGTCCTTCCAGTGGGTTCATTTTGACTTTTTGAAGTGATCAGGCACTTTTTTAAGCTTTTTTGTTCTCCTGGCTTGTAAAAGGTTCGAGTACCTTTCAAATACCTGTTTTTACTTAATCAAAACAACCCTGGCCAATGCAAGAATGCTCATATGCAACCTTTATCTTGCAACAATTTTTTCTACGCGTTGTGAATGGAAGAAGTCATAGATAGTTATAAAAGCTACTAGAAGAAGAAGAAATTATTTTAATGTCCACGAGGCTAAGTATAGCTTATGGGAAAGACCCCTTCACAAATCAACTTCTGCATTACACCGTTTTTCTTGTGCAGCATAATGATGAGAACCCCTAATCTCTCCACACAAATGTCAAGAAGCTTGCTGATCAAAATTTCCATATCCTTAAATCTTCGGTGGACAACATGAACATCTTTATCAACAGGTACGAGAATAATGCAGAGAAGGATGGTGATAAAGAGCAGGTGAACAAGAAGAATCATGAAAGGAGGACCAAAGCCAACACAAAGAATAAGGTCGCAATCAAAGGTCGTGAGCTGGAGGATATGAAGACCTTAGCGAACAACATGAAACAAATGGTTGTTCACGTTGAGGAGATCCTGAATAGTATTTAGTTCCAGTTGTTGTCCTTGGTTCTGACTCTTTGTTGTCTTTTGCTTTCCTTTTGCTGTCTGTTCCAAGTTTTATGTAGTGATGTTTTAAGTTGTGCCCTTCCAGTGGGTTCATTTTGACTTTTTGAAGTGATCAGGCACTTTTTTAAGCTTTTTTGTTCTCCTGGCTTGTAAAAGGTTCGGGTACCTTTCAAATACCTGTTTTTACTTAATCAAAACAACCCTGGCTAATGCAAGAATGCTCATATGCAACCTTTATCTTGCAACAATTTTTTCTACGCATTGTGAATGGAAGAAGTCATAGATAGTTTAAACCAAAGGAGTCTACATACAAAAGGAGTCTTATCACAAACTCGCCCAACTGAACACCATCCCCATCTTGAAGGTTTAAGCATTCTTCAAATTTGTCAATGTATAAACCAAAGAGTGTAGGGGACAAAGGGCACCCTTGCTTGACCCCTATATCACTCCTAAAACTTTCAGAGATGCTAGCTGAAGTACAGATTTTGACTTTAACCTCCTCATACAACCTATGAACAACTACCCTAAGATGTATAGGAACCCCTATTTCCTCCATTATTTGTCAAAGCTTATCTCTAGGGATTGTGTCAAAAGCTTTTTTGAAATCCACAAAGCAACAAAAAGCTTCCTCATTTTGCTCCCAAACTTTTTCAATTATGTGCCTTAGAGTAATACCATGATCGATCATGGAATGCTTAGGTCTAAAACCTGCTTGCCCTTTAGCTCATTTATCACTTTTTTCTGCCCACTTGCTGATTTTTTTTTCTATCATGATACCAAATAACTTTGCAAACAAAGGATTTATCATAAAGGTTCTATAATTGGAGAGATTATTGATATCACCACTCTTGAAAAGAGGTATTGTTAAGCTAGTTGTCCAATCAGAAGGGAACCCTTATTGAGTGATGCTATTGAAAAAAATTGTGATGTGAGGTGCAAGAATATCCGCACCCCACTTTAGATACTCTGCTTGAAGTTCAACTAAGTCTTTTTCTTTACTAGCACCTAACTTCTTGATACCCATTTTGATCTCTAGAACAGTGAAAAGCTTAATGGTGGTGTTGACCAAAGGGGGGAGGCAACCTATGAATCCTGCTCATAAAGTTGATTTGCATAATCGAGCCAATGAGATGAAGTAATAGTGTTTTCAGCTTGCCTCTTCTTCGACTGAAGCTCCTTCCAAAAAAGATTGGGGTTCCTTTTTCCAAGGAAGATTAACTCTTCTCTCCTTATGACCATGAAATCAACTTTTTTCTTTCTTAAAATCTGCTTATAAACTTTGAGATTAATACGTTTATTATTTGTCTCCTTCAAAGTTCTCCTTACCTTTTTGCATTCTTTATCAAACCAAGCATTGACTGGAAATCAATTTATTTGTGCTTGTCTATTCTTAGCTCTTTTACATTCCGCAAGTGCTCCATGGATTATATTTATAAGCTTATGACTACGAAGCCCATTAATAGGAATGTTCTCCTTCTTGAAAAGTCTTTGAAGCATTATTTGGAAGGTGTTACAATTTTTTTGAGTTAACAAAATTCCACCCTTCAAAGGAGATTGCAGAATACATGTGAAATTCTTCCCAAGCTGCACCTTTTTCAGTCCAAGAGAAGCTTCAATAAATCGGTTTATGATCAGAATTTAAATCCCATAGTTGTTCACCAAACAAAATTTCTTCAATTTTGTCACAGAAGCCATGTGAGCAAATGGCATAATCCACTACACTTGCACCATTATAAGTATTACAAGTGAAATTGCCAGACCTCTCCCATCTAACCAAACCATTGCAAATGACTAAATTGAATGACCCACATAAAGTAAGCAACTGCTCCCCAAAAACATTCCAACCTTTACTGTCTTTTGAGACCCTTGTCCACTGATGAATACTTTCTTCTGTGAGCCACATGAAATTGCAATCTTGTTCAAAACATGGAATGTTGGCTTGTTGACTTGTTGTCCTAGCATTAAAATCCTCCACCAAAAGAACTTCACCAAGTTGAGAATATTTTGCTATATCCTTTTTTAAAGCTATAAAATGACCCTTGTGGTCAAGGCCACTATTCTTGTAAGTTTTTGAAACTTGCAGAGAAAAGTATCATGCTACAATACGAATGAGATTACCATTTTCTATGATTTTGAACTAAATGAATTGTTTATTTGTGTCTTCTATTTCTAGCTGAATCAAACGGTCTTCTTTTTCCTTCACTAAAATCATGATACCCCCATTACCTTCACCATTCCCTGCTACCTTGTTCCACACTGACAACTTCGAATACCCTTCAAACATAGGTGTCTTGTACCCTTCATGCTCATGAGTTTCAATGAGACAAATAATGTCTCGATCTTCCGCAATAGGCCCTAACCCAGGTCCATATCTCTACGAGTAACCTCTAGAATTCCAACAAACTAAACTTAGGGAAACCCGAGTAGGACTTGGTTGCTATTTGTGTTGACATGTAAGGCTCAAATATGAGTCTAGCTCCTCATTAGCCCATACTGAATTTGTTGGTATGCTTTCTACTAAAGAATTTGCTGCCACTTCCTTACTACAAACTTGTTATTCTACTTTGAAATGAGGCCCAAAAGAGGCAATAATTGCTTTGCCTTTGTATAGCCATGCTTTTTTCCTCTTATCTCTAGTTGCTCTAACTATTGATATTTCCACCCTCCTCTCTTCTAGTTGCCTGATAGTTAAATCTTCATCTAAAGAAAAGCGAGGGCCCCTTAGAAGTTGTTTCTTATTTAGAGGGACTTGCTTGTCCCGTAGGTTTGACAAGATGATTCTAATAAGTCTTACTCTTTCAACACTAAGCTTACCCACTCTCCATGCCTGGCATATTCACCCTTGCCAACTCAACTTGTCTTTTAAGAAATCGCTTACTAGCTCAAGGCTATGTTCATTTCTCCCATATTCCTTCACCCCTTGAATGATTAAGTTTGTTTCTCTAACTTGCCTTTCTTTGACTTTTTTGCCTTGCATACTGTGAACCCGAGTGTTTGCCGCTACTACTTTATTATCGAAATTGCTAATAGCTTGTGACCAAGATTTGGTATTTTTATTGGTAGCACCTCCTTTTACTGCCTTACCTACACTTTCTTCCACTTCATGGGTGTTAGTTTGGTCAACTAATTTTCCCACATCCTAAGGTGATTCATAGTTCAACACATCTTTACTTTTCGATATAGATTCTTTCATGGCTTGCCAAGCATCCTTCATGTCTTGCCATTCACTCTTACCAACCAAAAGAGCCTCTAGCAACAAAGTTAACTGCTCTTTTAAAAATAGAGCTAATTGATCTTTTAAAAACTTATTACTTTCTGCCAGCGTTTGGTTTGCAACTTGATTTTGAGGTCTCTTTCTTGCCCTTTGCATTCTAAAACCTCCAACCTCCTCTTGGCCCTTAATAGTTTTTGCACATATAGATCAGATGACAAAGTGAGAGGTGTGGAAGAGGGGTTGTAAAAGGCAGAATCATCAATGCTCTTGCTTGCTTTGGACATGCTGATATGGCCTCTTCGTACGGGAGAGTGAAGAGAATTTTTTTGTATGAAGGGCCCAAATGTTTTTCCTTTGCTTTGACTGCTCCCAGTTTAGACGAGCACGTCTACACCCTAAAATACCCTGAAACTGTTTAGCAAACCTATTTCCCTTCCTTGACCGCATAAGCAATTTTCAATTGACCTAAGAGGTTTGTTTCAATGTAGCTAGGGAGATTTTGTATGTTTTGCATGTTTAGCATGTGTGAAGGTGATAGTGTTTTCATTTCCATGAGAAAAAGAAAAAAGAAACAAGATAAAGACCAAGACAAAATACCTGTCTGTCTATTGGAGACAACCAATAAAAATAATATTCTTCAAAGCAATAATGGAGCCCACTGCAATAACCAAGAAGTAAGTCTGACTGACTAAAATAAAATACTATTATGTAGCAGTGTTTGGAGCCCACTGTCTGGCCTCAAACACCAAACCTGCCCTTAACTCTGCTATAAACCCACAAAACCCGTGCTGCTCAGAACCCACGAAACCCACAATAATAATATTTCTTCAGCTCGGATCCCCGGTAATAATCGTTGTGAAAAATGGATGATTAAAAATTGATGCCCTTCTATGAACTTAAAGGTTGAGAATTGGGATAGAAATGCATAATTAATTCCAAATTTCTAAGTTTCATTTCTTTAAGTTGTGAATTTAAACTTCAACATGTAATTTGGCATTTATTTTTCACAATTCACAATCTCCTGAGCATTTATTTTTTACCATTCACAACCTCCTGCACATTTACTTTTGGCAACGTACAACTTCTATACATTTAATTTTCACAGTCCACAATTCTTTTGCATTTAATTTTCACCTTTCACAATCTTAATTGTCAGTTATGAAATTGCTTAATAATCACCCTGCTTCAATATTTCTTCTTTCAACTTGAATCTCTTTTTTTGAAACTCACAAGTGACTTGTGAATTTCTTTTCTTGAAAATCATAAATCATTTATGACTCGTTTATATTTTTTTATTTTAGAAGTGAATTTATGTAATTTTAATTTTAATTTTATTCAATTCTTTTTGCTCCTTTTAGAAATTTGGTCATATTATTTGAAATAATACCATGGACATGTTCACAAAAAAGTTTCCCTTGAAATTGTATAATTTTCAAAATTTAATCATGTTTGCATTGTGGCCAATAAATAACAATACTAAAAAATGACAACTTTAAACTGAAACCACATTACCATCCATCATAAAATAATCTTGAAAAGTATGGATTAAGGATAGTCTAGACATAATAATTTTGAAGTAAAAGTTTAAAATATGTTTAAAAATTAAGACAATAAACCTTAAAGAACATGTATCATCGTCAACATTGAAGTTGTTAAAGTGAGCTTGGTTTGCACATAAACAATAGATTCTCATGACAAAATGACTATTTATAGATAGTAGTAGAAAGGCAAGGTAAAGTAAAAAAAAACCATAATTAAGAAATAAAACAAGAAAAATTGATAGGTGAGAATTCAATAATTTTGATGTCACTATTGAATGATTTTGCTAGAAAATAATCAGATGTGTTGTGCCCTTAGTTGCACACTATCTTCATGCCATCATTCATATACCTATTTTTTCATGTCTTTAAAACACACAAAAACCTTTAAAAAATCATGTTTCAATTAATTTATTTTTAACATGAGTATTCATGAGTTTTATGAATACTCATAAAGTTTTCAACATTGATTTTGGGAGCCATTATAAAACCTAAATCGAAGGTTAAGGGAGCCTTTCAAAAACCCCTTGCTTCTATTTAGTTTTTAATGTTTCTCTTATGGTTTATTGTGGATGTAGATATTTTCAAGGGCCCAATATAGACTGGTTTTTTTGGTTAAGGTCTGGGCTAGCTTTTAGCTACTTGAATTTTTTGTCTCAGGTTAAGGGAGCCCAAAAATTCCCTACTGGTTGGTTGAGGGTGCCTGTTAAACCCTCGTTATTTGCTTTTATGAGCTATAGTTTGATGTTGTAGCCTTGTTAGTGCTACCAGCCTGATTTGTATTGATTATCTTTGGATTGCTTGGCTGACTCTTTTTGTTTGTGGTTGCGCTGGTGTTTGGCTGGTATTAGCCTATTTAGTTATGTTCGGGTTGTTGATTTTCCTTGTTTGTATCCTTTGGCAACGTAATATTGTGGGTTCCAGATCCTGGTAAAATCTGAGGGTTCCAAGTCCCTTCAAAACCCATTGTAAGGGGTTTTGGGTCCCCTCAAAACCTGTTTTTACCTTAATCAAAAACATTGATTTAAACTATGATATATGGTTTCAAGGTTAAGTGTGAGATAAACCTTCTGCATCAAAAAAAAAGTTTGTAGATTGCTTTTAGGTATCTATGTTTACAAATAACAATGAAGGAAATGTTTAAGGCTTTCTATATTTTTTGCGTGTCAACCAATTTTGTATTTTCTTAATATGTTAAGCTCTAGGATAAATCCTGTGGTAAGTATATTCATTTTTTATCCTTGTATTGGATTATCAACTTTGAGTAAATGACCAAGGATGTTCAAGAGCTCAAAACCAAGGGTAACAATTTTGAACATTATATAAAGCAAATGAAAAAAAGACCCCCTTGTGTGGTCTTATATCCCAAATAGGCATATTGCTTAGTAGTCACCAAAAAGATTAGATTTGCCTCTCCTTATTTTATGTGCATTTTGTTTCTTGAAAAATTTGCATAATTCCTTCTCCAAAATTTTGGGTAATCTTTATGGCTTGTTGAGTTAACCTTGAACAAATTATAATGGGTAGGAAATTTGGAAATCTTCAAAATTTTCTTAATTTTCTAAGTCTTCCTTTGTCTATCTTTTTGAATTTCCTTAAACTTTATAGATATTTTTATAATTTTACTCCTCTTGCCTAGCTTCTGAACTTCCGTAGTACTTGAAAAAATTGTTATAAAAAGATGTGTAAGGAATAAGTATAAGAACTGAAAGTGAAACTTTCCACACTATGTAAAGTTAACACTAATAAACATTAAAAACATGTCAATGATGCATTGAAATTTGAACATTAACAATGGTGGGAATATCTTTGGAACTTTGGGAGTGAAAATCAAAAGTATAAGAATTGCAAATGAAACTTTAGCATAATAAGTGAAGTTCAAACTAACAAACATGAAAAGAAAGGCAATGATTGCATTGACAATAAGAATGGTGGGTAGAGGTTTGGATTCAAGGGGAAGTGCCCCTTGTGGGGGTTTGGGATAGAGCTATTAATAGGGTCAAGGGGTGGTACCCCTTATGAGGGTGTAAGCGATAGCGTGGTCAAGGGGCAATGCTCCTTGTAGTGGTTTAGGAGTAGATCCCCTAGCTGGGTCAAGGGACAATGCCCCTTGCAAGGTTCGGGGGCAGATCCCCTAGCTCACTACCTGTCACAATATAGGATAGGATTGACTGGAAAATCCTTTGCCAACAAGCC
Organism: Cryptomeria japonica; assembly: GCF_030272615.1. NCBI lineage: Eukaryota > Viridiplantae > Streptophyta > Pinopsida > Cupressales > Cupressaceae > Cryptomeria > Cryptomeria japonica. Next base: position 104,299,068 of record NC_081406.1, on the reverse strand, counting down.
CAAACAAGGCCTTTAAAACCTCACAAACATTCATTATGAATGCCCTTTTCATAAAAATTTTACTGGTTTTTAAATTTATGGTCATAGGAGACTCTTGGGAGCCCTTGGGATGTTCCAAGGACGTCTCACTATCACAACACTCTCAAAATATTGGTAGCATCCCAAAAACAATGTCAGTGTGGTGAGGGGATGTTTCCCTAAACTCCTTGCATCCTAAAAATGTTCCTATCTAAAACATGTGGGGATTTTCGGGGACGTGTCCCAATAGAACAATATTATAAGCTCAACACTATGGAGGTTAAGAAATTATAAAATAAAATTCAACTATTAAGGTTAGAAACATATTATCTTTTTGGATAATGAATTGTACAAAGTTGGAGATAGTAGATTAGGGAATATAAGTTTAGAAGAATTTTGGGACCGTATGAAACAAAATACCAAAACTCTAATAGCTAAGACAACAATTTCAAGTGGCCTAGCTCATGTTGGTGGTTTCCCAACCTTTTTTTAGTGTATAAACTTGGTCCTTGACTGTGTGAGAGATTATAAACCTGACTTTAGGGAGGTTGAGATTGTTTATGATCAGTTAGTACCTAAATGGGTGACTCATCCCTCAATATTAGCCTCAAATTATCTTAGATAGATGAATATATGTAGATATGGATACAAACAAAGGAAACTTATTTTGGGAATAAAAAGACACCCACTTCACTAAAATTACTATAAAATGATTGAAGGTACCTAAAAAGTGTAAGTCCAAGATCTCGAATAATTTACAAAGGACTCACTTCAAAGAGAATATTTTTCATATAATCAACTTGTTGAATAGGGTAAGAGGAATAAAGAATTAAATTCTTTTGAATACTAGATGTGGTAATTCATTGGTTATGGTTCACAATTTATTGATTGGGGAAGCTAATAAATGACACATATATTTAATTGGTGAATTTATAAATGACCCAAAGTTTTTACATGTTCTCATATTTTTCTATGCAATTGTAAGTATGAAGGTAGGGCCCTAATTATAATCACAGGCAACCTATGAAAACATAATACAAATTTATGATTTCTACTCAAAACTCCAACTTGAAATCAATAATAAAGACTTTAGGTAGGTTAACAATTATCTCACCATGTTAATTGTAAGTGATTCAGAAGCATCCCCGATTTATAGAAATCTTGCATCAACCCAAAGCATTTTGTTTTTGTTTTTGTTTTTGTTTGTAGTTTTAGCTTTTCTTTCTGTGTGTCCCGGTTTTGGCTCACCGGATGTTGTGGAGTTGGATTCTACTTGAAGGCTTGATCATCTTTCTTATTTCTTGACCGCATCACATTTGGATCATTTGGCAAGATATCGCTATCGGTTTCCTTGATAGTTTCCTATTACCGGTTGAGAATTCTTGTTACCGGTTGTGTGGACCTATTTTGGTGATCTACTAAAACCCTTCCAAATCTTGCGGAGCCTTAGGTGTTGATTCCAATGTTCCTTGGCGTGTGGCCAACCTTTTCCCGTGATCTACATTTCATCCTTTGGATTTTTCGGAGGAATCTCTTGGCGAAGGCCGACCTTGTTTATTTTACACGTTAGGTCTTGTTCTTCTGGTTTTGATCCTTTTTTGGCCGACTAGATCCTTTGGATCGTATATATAATTGTAATTGTGCATTAGAATGCATTGTAACCTAGTTGTTACCGATTGGTTCTAATCGATTTTTATGCAATAAAACAATTTGTTTTGCATTGCCTCCATCATATCTTTGTGTTTCCATTGTGTTTACTCTTACTGACTGGTTCAAATTGATCTCTTTGAGGTCCCTCCTCGCCGATGACTTCTTCAGTAAGGGAATTTAGTGGAAATGTTGGACTCACAATTTTCCCTAAAGTTGTAAACTTGATCACTCAATTCAATAGTTATTATATGTAATAGGTAGTTTTGATGAACATTATTGCAAGCTAACTCATTTTATAAGTGATCATCTTATTCTCATTGGGGTATGCAAGAAAATGAGGATAGTTAGTGAAAATTAGAAGGAAAGGAAGAAAGTAGGATACCCATCCCCTTGAGCTTGAGTTATTATATTTTTTAATCATCTTCAAATGCTCAAAACATTGATAGGTTTCTTACAAAGGTCAACTTACACTTATTCGACAACAAGAACTATGTTAGAGATCACTTGCATCTTGGATTGGGGTACACTCATTCACAACAATTGGAAGAATATTTTGAAGTTAAAACATGTGATTGGATGAAGCTAATAGTGAAACAAATCAAATCTTTCAATCTAGCATGGTACATAGATTACACTAAAGATATGGATTGAATATGTTGGACCTTGTCTATATTTCTATGATCAAAATGCAACTAATTATGCATATTAATTGACAAATGATCAAGATGCAAGGAATAACAATTTTTGTAATGTAGAAAATAAAAAGATGCTTAAAAGAAATAAAGTTTGCAAAGCACACTAACACTAGGATACCTAAAAAATAATAATAGCACAAGGAAGCCAAAGCATAATGTATCTTCATCTCATCAACCTATTGCATTTGTATATTCCACAAAATATGGAAGTACCATGGTTGGTGGGGGTGACGATTGTTGAAATGATAAATAACCCATCATGAAGCTGCAAACTTCAAGGATCAACCAAGAAAGATGCCAACCACAAGAGTGTTGGAAATTGTTGTCATTGATGACTTGGTGTTGTCATTGATGTTAATCCTCAACTTGTGTGTTGATAATATCAGTGATTGTTAGGATATGATTGTTAGATGGTGCTAAATATTGTTGTCAATAAAGTTATGGTGTTGACCATTGGTGTCAACCCTTTGATGATGAAAGTGTATGTAGTTCCCTCTCTACTATTGACTGCCAATAGCTATTGTTATGATTGTTGACTAGATGAGTGTGTATAAGTTTGTTAGGGATTCAAGATGAATGGGAAGAAAAGTTATATGGCATTGAGATGAGAATTAGAAATATTAAGATAAGATGGTCCTATACATATTACAGACTCCTATAGTATCTTCTCTATTTCTCCTAAGTGATCAAGTGGTGTTCTAGTTTCTAGAAGTTGATGAAGAGTGAGATTTGCATAAAGGTGTGTTGAATGCAATGTGGAAGAATGCTACACATTCCTCAACATTTGTAGATATGATCTTACAATTTTGGATATATAATATATATACTCTTTGGACATTGTACTCCTATCTTTTCAAGTCCTTGGTGCTGAAACTAATGTCTCTAGTGATGGCAGTATGTTGGCAGTGTGTTGACTAGTTAGGACTGGTCCAAAGAATGCTTTGTATTTCTCCATATTGAGGTTTCTATTGTTGCAACTTGGAGGGTATTCTTATAACATTTGTGTATTGTTTGTTGATGAATTTTTTTGTAAGTATGTATGTTGATGTCTTATCTCATGACTACATTTTCTAGCATTCTAGTAATGAAGAATTATGTGTTATTGTGGTTTTTCTAGTTGATTTTGGCTTGATAGAGTGGAATAAGTATATGTGGATGTTGTTGAGGGCTCACCGAATACCTCTATGTGATCTGTATGATGTCAAATGACCTATTCGTTGTTGCATTTGGTTTAATGTTAGTTTTTAGGGTAATTTGCTATTATCTAGCCGACATGGCTTGTTATCTTGTTTGTGGTGCATCTTTGGGAGTCTTCACTGGCATTGAAAGATGTGTTGATTTGTATTTGTTTCCTACTATGTCTTGTGAGGATCTATTTTCTTAGAATTCACTTGGAGGAAGCATTTTTGGGTCGACTGGTTATGTGTTACATGTTTTACATACACATTACCCTATGGATGATCTTGGAGGATGTGTTCCAGTATGTGTGATGTTTGGGACTACATTGGATGATGTGTTAATATGTTTTAGGTCCTCTTTATCTCTTATATATGACTAATTTCACCATAATTATGGTTTGTGGCTGACCTTGTGGGATTACTTCTTGTCACTTGTTATAGCCAACTTAATTGATGTTTTAAGATGATGTGGATGGTATATAAATAGGATCAAACTAATTGCAAAGTATGTGGATGGAAATGAAATGAGGCAAATGTGAATATAAACTAGTAAGTGTGTGTGGTGAAAGTATTGGAGTTGAATTGCCTAATGGTTTCTTGAGGTAGAGAGACACGAGCACCTACATTTTAGGGATATTGTTGGATGCTATGATGTTGAAGGCATATTCATTGTAAATCAAACATTCATGTATCTTGATAAGAGATAGTGAGTCTCCTTAGTAATTCCTTTATATCTTGCCTTGATGAAGTGATCCTCAATCTACAAGTCCTTCTAGGAGTAGTGAACTTTCCTAGTTGGTGAACCTTAATAAATTGTAATACTATTTATATAATGCGAGTTTACTCTCACCATGATTTTTCCCTTCTTGGGTTTCCAACATAAATATGGTGTTCTCTTGTTCATGTGTGTTCATTGCTTATATTTTATGTTGCTAATCAGATTAAGATTTAATGTTGACTTGAATTGTGTTAGAAATTGTTAAGAGTTGTTCGAGAATGATTCACCCCACCTCTTAGTCTTGGGTCGTGTTTAACAATTGGTATCAAAGTGAAGTTAATTAGAGGAATTTTAACCACTCAAGGAAAGGTCTAAGATGGCACATGATTGGGTTCCCAAGGTACCTAAGTTTGATGGGACAAACTTCACCTTTTTGAAATGTAGAATGGAAGGTTATCTGACCTCCTTAGGGTTTGGAGTTGGAACTCAGTTAGAGATTCTTATACATTTCCCCTTACTCCTCCAACCGATGTGGATGATTTTAGGTTATATGAAAATAATGGCAAAGCAAGGAATGCAATCATTACTAGGTTATCATATTCAGAGCTTGTGAAAGTGATGCACTATAGCACTGATGAAGAAATGTGGGGGAAACTTAAACAACATTTATGAATAAAATGACAAGGTAAGACAAATAAAGTTGAAAAATTTCAAATGAAAGTTTGAGAATTAGAAGATGTATGAGGATGAAAATATTGCCAACTTTATGCTTCAAGTTAATGATGTAGTGACCAACATTAAAGGTCTTGTTGTTGAATTGAAAGAAGATGAGGTATTGAAAAAGGTATGCAATTATCTTCCTAAATCTTATATTCTTGAGGTAGATGCTATTGAGAAATGTAAGGAATTGGATAAATATACATTGGATCAACTGTATGATGCTCCTAAAAGAGAAGTTATGTTCACAATCAATAAGAAGATTGAAGATGATGTTGATCAATGTAAGGGTTTTGAATCTCAGAGAGTTTTTTAGTGGCGAATCTGCGCCAATTGGCAAATTCTGTGTATTTTTGCTTTTTTTTTTGAGTAAATGGTGAATAGTCTGGGGCAACATAGTGGTCAAATCACCCAGAATTTTGGGGTTAACAGTACACTATATTTTGGCTTCTCCATTGACCACACACCATTCGACGTGCATGCTTGTAATATTCGCCTGGAATCACTCGGACTTGGGTATTAGATCACCTCCGTTATTCACCAGAAATAGTAAAATGACCATGTGCCTAGGACCTAATTCGCCAATGGTAAATTAAATGTCCATTGCATGTGTTGGCCAAATTCACCAATATCAATTAAAACATTATAAGCATTTGAGGACCCATTTCGCCTCGCTTAAATCAAGATACATTTTGAAACGCCCACACAATTTGCCAAAAATTCAATCATGGATTGATATAAGTACACTCTTTCTTACAATTTGTTCATGTTTGATTAGTAAACTTGGGAGCTCTCGATTCACATTCCACAATTTGAGTTGGAACGTCAAAGTTCATTGTAGGGCGGAGGGCCAGAGTTACAATCCTACAATCATGAATACTTGACTGAGAATGAAGATGAACCTGTTAGTACTAGTCAGTTTCTGGATCTTGAGTCCATTTGAGATATAGAAGCCTCGGACTGAGTCACTGAAGTGAATTAGCAGTTAGTTTATAGGTATTCATACTACAGTTCTTGAGTCATATTACAATTTGCAATACTATAGTTGTCATTGATGATTTTTGATATTGTATTCCTTGAATTTGTCAATCAAAATGGATACTTATTTCATATTTTTAATTGTGAATTTGAATTATTAGTAAACAATTAGAATTTATTTTCTGAATTATTAGTAAAAAATTAAATTATTAGTAAATTTGTTCCACATTATGTTGAACATGAAATGCAACAATTTGTGTCACAAGATCCATAAAATTATTCATATTGCATAATTGTTAGAACCTTTCTATTGTTCTACATTAAATGCTTAACATGATGTTCATGGCGATTAGGGGTTTGTGTTTCTTTTTTGTCTTAGTTGGCTAGTAAACCAAAGTTGTCGTGCGTTGAGAATCTGAGTTGTCCTCTCTTTATTTGTCCATGTCAATGTCAAGTGTGGTCAAACGGTTGGTCAGACAATGAGACATGTTTAATGTTTCATCTCTAACTCGCAGATAAATTTCATGTTTAACAATTTAAGTGGCGAGTTAGCGAGTGTTGGTTTGGGTTTAAATCATGAGGTCTCTAGTTTTTTGGGTGTTAGCATTTTATGTTAGCGAGCTGGAGATTGTTAATGAAATTACTTTGGTCGTGAGGTCTCGAATTGGTTTGATGTCATGCATTATAGCCACAAGAGTTAGCGAGTAAGTCATTAATGGTCTGTGTGCCACTACTCGCGACTGTTTATGAAGGTAATACTAATTAACATAAAACATCAATTTTTGTTGGTACTCGTTGGGTCACTGCAGTCAAGAGATAAATAGTTTTGAGATTTTATGGTTATCACTAGCTCGTAGGTCCTTTGTCATCAAGTCAGTTTAAGTCACGAGCTTGCGAGTACTGGGAGATTTTAGTTGTCGCTACCTCGCAAGATGTTTTGCACTTGACCATTTTATGTTGTGAGATTGTGATTGGGTGTGATTTTATGTTATCGCAAAGTCGCGAGGTGTTCGTGGTTAAGTCATTTTAATTTGTGATCATGCGATGTGGTTGGTATCGCAGCTTAGTTGGTTTCGTCGTTTGCTCACAGGTTTTGAAGTTGTTTAGCATTTTATGTTGCGATTTGGCGACAGGTAAGTTTTGGTCTGATTTTGTGGTCATCGCATGCTCGCGGATTTGTAAGTCTTAAGTCAAAAAATGTTGTGAGCATGCAATGGCGGTTAAGTGTCTTGTTGTCGCAGGATCGCAAGGGTTTAAGTCAAGTTAAGTTTTGAGTTGTGAGATTGCGATGAAATAAGTTTTGTTAGATTTGTAGTGGTCGCCAGCTCACAAGTACAGAAAGAATATTATAAATTTTGTTGCGAGGTTGCGACTGAAGGGCTTGATGAATATCAATGGTTGTCGCAAACTCGCGTGATTCTTTGAGGACTCATAAAAGGGGTTGTGAGCTTGCGATTAAGAGGATTTGGTAGCATTGTCGGTAACTCATCGGTTACTTTCCAAATTGTTATAACCGGTTGCGAGTGTGTGATTAAAGATGAGGATTGACATGTGGACTTGTTTGTTGGGTTCTGTAAAAGTTTTGCCACGTGTTTTAATGACTTAATATCTTGAAATTGCCAATATATTTTTTTATGGTTTGAAAATAGCTTGAAATCGCCAATATTTTATTTTTATGGTTTGAAAATAGGTTGAAATCACCAATATTTTTTTTAATGGTTTGAAAATAGCTTGAAATCGCCAATGCAAATATTTTTTTGGTTTTAAAAACATTACAATTCGCCAGGATTTTTCACAAACTTTGAGCAATCACGACTAATTCGCCAATGGAGATTATTATTTTTTCTCCGTAAATTGCAAAAATTTGCCAATAAAATTAAAATTTTCCTCGGGAATTATACAGCTTTCGCCAGGTTTTTACACCTTGTTTGAAGGGGGGGTTTCTTTAAGTTTTCCCTGGTTTTGATGAAGTTTAAGCAAACTTTGTAAGAAGAATAAAGAAAACCACAAAAAAATACAAAGGTAGGTTTTCTTTCAAATATTTTAATTTAAAAAGTATTGGTCATTGTTCTTCTAAATGTAATTTTAAAGAAGATAGATATAGAAGAGGGGGAGATAATGAAAAACCAAAAGGAGATATTATTCTAAAGAGAAACTATTCATTAGAGGATGGGAGTTGTGATGATTCAAATGATGAAACATTATTTAAAGTTGTGAAAGTTGGTGACAAAGTGGGTAATGTTAAAAATTGTAAGGAATTTGGTACCTTGCAAAGTAATAAGAATAGTGAAAATCAATGATGGGTGGATTGTCTTTCATGCTAAAGAATAACCTAATACTTGGGCAATTGAAAATGGTTGTTCTAACCACATGACTAGTAATAGAAGAAAGTTTATCAATCTTAACAAGTGGAACATAATACTTGTATATGGTGAAAATGGATAACAATAATAACAAAATTGAAAGGCTAAATGAATTCAACCACAAAACCCTAGCCTAACAACAACAAAGATCCACTATAACATATGAAGATTACCTAAGACAATGCAAATAAAACAAAATCACAAAGATTATACCATCACATGTCCAATAGGGTTTTGATCTCCATTCTTCCTATCTCCATTGATCTTGCTTGATATATTTGCTCTCAGATTTTATGTGCACAAGAGCTCAACAAAGAACGAAATGTGGTTGCAAGTAGGATCGTAGTATAGTCAAGTGATCATTAGGTCATTAGAATGATTGATTAGGGTTTGATAATGAAGGAAGCATCTCCTTATATAGAAGACACTATATGAAATGGAGGGATAAGATTGAGAGGTGTAAAAGGAGGTCGGCTATGATTAGAGGGTAGGTAAAAGAAATAATAAAATAATGAAAGGGGTAGGTAGTGTATGAATTAAGAGATGAATGGCATGTGTCATGGGTAGAAAAGGTTAATGAATTAATTAAATAAATAAATATTTAATTAATTAATAGAAGAAATGGGATCAATTAAATAAATAAAATATTTATTTAATTTAGGAAAAGGATAATTTAAATAAATAAATGTATTTATTTAAATGAGAAATAAGGCTAGAAGAGGATAAATGAATTAATTAAATAAATAAAGATTTATTTAATTAATAGAAGAATTAGGCTTAGATAATTAAATAAATAAAATATTTATTTAATTAGACTGGACAATTTTAGGTGTCTACATTTTGCCCCTCTTTGAGACAATGCGGCTTGTCGCGTTGTTTCAAAGAAGATAAGATGAACTGATACAAAGTTGCCCCAAGATGGGAATGATATGCCCCCTCGAGAGATTGGATGAAAATGTCTGAAAAGATTGCAGACAATCTCTCGATAAGAAAGACGGGATAGAATGGACTGACCAAATAAAGTGACAAAGTCATCGGATAAAGAAGACTGACTCAGGAAATGAGGGCAAGGGCTAGGGTAGGCTATAAGATAGACCATGGGCAAAAGACATCCTCATTGTCATCCACACATCCACAAAAGCAGATTGTAGAGCGAAAATAGAGCAGTAGTAGTCAGCAGCGATGGCTTTCGTTCACAGATTCGACCGTGTTCGCCGATTCCAGAGGCCAGCAGAGGTAGGAGAGGCGGTAAGTACAACAAAACCTCCTTGTACTTTGATGCATTTATTGTTGTCATTAATGCATGCTAGGTAATGTAATAAATGTGCATTTATGTCAGGAAAGCGCGTTTATGTCCAAAAATGTGAATTTTTGTCTTCCAGGTCAAATCGGTAGTTCTGTGATGAACATACGCTATCAATTAGATAAGCTGCTGAGAGGATACACTCAAGCAGGTCCTCTAGGGAAGACTAGGATAGATCAAGGCACTTTGTGATGAATAGTGAGTACCAAGATAGAGCACTTTTTGATGAACAGGGAGTACTTAAAGTATGAGCAACACTTTGTGATGAACAGGGAGTGCAAATGTGAGCAACACTTTGTGATGAACAATGAGTGTCACTAGGACAGATAGGCATTTAGATAGCGAGTAGCATTTTGTGATAAACAGTGAATGCCACTATGATTGACATGATTTATTTGCTTGACTGTAGGAGTATTTGTTGATGCTAGAGTCACGGGAGAGATTCTCGTCGACATAGAGATTGCGACCTGAGTTGACACTTGAGGACCGAGCAGCGATTGAGGCTATGGGATTGAGATACATTCTGTATGTGCCTGGGTTTCAGGCGAACATGGGATTGCTAACTGCACTGGCTGAGAGATGGCACTCAGAGACTTGTAGTTTGCATTTGCCGATGGGTGAGATGACAGTCACCTTGGAGGATGTATACAGGATTCTGCGGATACCGATCGATGGGGAGTTAGTACCCTACGATCAAGACGGAGACAGGGATGCACTGAGATGAGTGTTCTAGGATCCGGGACTGGAGATGAGGGTGGGACATGTGGCATGGGATACTATGACATGGACAGGATTAGCACTACCAATAGTGTTGGCAGTAGTTATCAGTGGGTTCTTCTATCCGGATAGGGCAACACGAGGGGTGGTTGCAGGGGACACAGGGGCCAGGAGAGATGATCTTGGGGTGGGTCCTTCTAGGGCTCAAACTCCGTCGAGACCAGTTGGCTTTGAGGAAGGGAATTCATCATAGCCGTAGAGGGCTCCCTATGTATCAGTATTGTACCATTTTGTATGATGATGTAGACACTTGTGGGTGATTGTAGCCATATGATTTTGACATCATTGTATCATGACACTTTATATATATGTATGAGATGATTCATCTTTGCGGAAGCTATATGCATGTGTACCTCTGTAATGTATGTTTCTATGTGATGCTTATGATATGGATGCAAATATGTATATGATACAATGCAATATTTTTTTATTTTTATTTTTGTTCTTTTATGTTATATATGTGTATGCATGATGCAAATGTGAATGTATGTAATGCAGATGAATATGATAATGCAAATGTAAATTATGCTAACAGGTGTTGTGTGCAGGATGTGATGCAGTTGTGATATCTATATGTATGTATGAAATGCTTAATATGTGGTAATGCAGGTTCAACTACATGAAATGCAAATATTTTTGGTGTGTCATTATACTCAGTCATGTGATAGCAGGATACGCGGACTCAATAAGGACGATGGAAGTCAATCAAGAAAGGGGGATGAAAGATAGAAGATATGAACGTGAAAGAGCTTCTTGTGCATTATCATCATTGAGTTTTATTATGGCAAGTAGGTTATGACAATCGAGGCATATGTTCGACCCAGAAAGTCATTGTACCTGTTTGCATGGAGATAAGACAGTCACAAACAAGGAATGCCCCAGTTCATACTAGACTCACAATGTCTTCATATCCTTGGACAAGTCATAACATTACTAAGAGACAATCCATAGACAGCAAATGCAAATAGGTGACGATACCCCATCCTCGCCTTTCTAGTCAAAGACATCCTGGAGATAGAATCTCTAGTCAGAGACATCCTGGAAAAGCTAAAAGACATGTCACCAAAAAGATGAAATCAAAAGAAAACCAAGACTCGACACCAACATCCACTGTAGTCCTCAAGTTTAGTGGCTCTTGTCACTTGTATAAGTCTTATTTGATTGTTGTCACAATGTTTACTTTCACAAAAAGGATAGATAGCACTGAACCATATGTTGTCTGAGTCTGTTGAAAGATTTGATTTGTTGAAGCCCATTGTTACTGTTGTGTCTCATCTGAAACTGACTGAATCCATGAAACTGATACTTTATTGCGGAGAAGATGAAACTTTATTGCGGACTGGCGATGCAAATGTTTCTTTATTGTTGATTGTGCGCGGATAGACTGAAGGAAGCTGGAAGAAACTGTACTCCTCAAAACATGTGATGTTCTCAGTTCCACACCCATCACTAGACGTAGGATTTGCCTTAGCCACAGATAGGATCTGATTTATTATGGATGGAAAGGGAGGTTTTATTATGAATGGCTAACCAATCTTGGGTAGATCAATAACAAGCCATGATGAGAATGGGTAAGTTTATTATGAATGAATAGGTTGTGAGTGTGTGCAAAGTGAAAGGATGAAAGTGAATCCTGAAGGAGGGAGGAGCAATGTCTCTATGCATGGCGCTGGTGACCCAGTTTTCACCATGGTACTTGCCCAGGGCGCTACCGAAGTGGTTTTCACCGTTGGACGAAATTATTTCTCTTTACTTTTTTCGATTTTTTTTTTTTTTTTGTGTCATAAGGCGCCTGTTTGCTAGGTTTTCACCAAGTAACGATTTTTTTGTTTTTATAATTTTTTTGTATTTTTGAATTAGGATATTCCGGAGAACTATGTGTAAAATCTGTGAAGATGCATGCTGTTGATAGGATCCTCCAAAGGTTCACCTTCTGTAGTTGAGAGCTGATATGCCCCAGATCCATATACCGCTGTAATGATGTAAGGACCAAGCCAATTTGGTTCGAACTTGCCCTTCTTCTCTCTGTCTTGCTGATTTTTGGGGTTTTCTCTGAGAACCAAATCACCTACCTCAAATGTTGCAGGCTTGACCTTGTGATTGTAGCTGCGACTCATTCGTTGTTGGTAAGCCTTGAGATGATTAAAAGCAGTTTGTCTCTGTTCATCCAGCAGTTCTAACCCTATATTGCTAGTCTATGAAAACAAGGCACACAATAAAAATCTAAAAACCCTTGCCAAGGACCTGCAACAAAGATTTATTAGTAGTTTGGATTGTTTGAAATAATCACCCCTTCCTGCAAGCACACAAGTTAGGTAAATTTTAGATCCAAAAGACTTTGTGAAATAGGGGCCTTCAACAATGCGTTTTGTTGACCAATTAAAAGATCTGATTAATCATAAAAAAAAAAACCACCTGTAAAATTTCAAGAGATTTCCAGAAATGTAAGAAAATCCAAAAAATTTGTTAATTTGCTCCAAAAATTAATTTTTTATGAAAAATAATAAAAAATTCATATAAAATGCAAAATCGATTCAAAAAATCTGAAATTTTTACTGAAGAGTCTTGATGGTCTTCCAAACCTGTACAAAAATTTTCCTGCAACAAATCCAAGCAGTTTGTGAGATATGAGTAAAATAATGCAAAACCCTAATTTTCAAAGATCTGATTTTTGAGGAATGATTTTGCATCAAATTTAAAATCACAAAGAATAGATCCTATGTATAATTCTGAGAGATTTCTAAAAATGTAAGAAAATCCAAAAAATTCTCTAATTATCTCTCACAATTCATTTTTTATGAAAAATCATAAAAAATTAATATAAAATGAAAAATCGATCCCAAAAATCTAAAATTTTTACAAAATCTTTTGGATATTTTTCCTGACCTGCATAAAAAATTTTATGTCAAAATTCGAAGTCGTTTGTGAGATTTGATCAAAATAAAGAAAAACCCTAATTTTTAAAGATCTGACTTTTATGGAAATATTTTGCATCAAAATTAAAATCACAAAGAACAGATCCTATGTATAATTATAAAATATTTCCAAAAATGTAAGAAAATCCAAAAAATTCTCTCATTTGCTCTCAAAATTAATTTTTTATGAAAAATCATAAAAAATTCATAGAAAATGAAAATGTGCTCCAAAAATTTTGAATTTTGGATTGAGAGCTCCTGATACTTTCTCCAACCTACAAAAAAAATTTGGTGCAAAATTTCTAATCCGTTTATGAGATATGATCGAATCTCTCCAAGATCTTGATTTTGTGTCCAAAACCCTAGCTGCACAAGGTTATTCTCCAAATTGTTTTACAAAATAGCAATATAGAGTTAGAAAAATCTGCAAAAAACATAGATCTAAGAAAAATTCATGTCCCACCGGGCATGCCAAAATGTATATGGTGAAAATGGATAACAATAATAACAAAATTGAAAGGGTAAATGAATTCAACCACAAAACCCTAGCCTAACAACAACAAAGATCCACCATAACATATGAAGATTACCTAAGACAATGCAAATAAAATAAAATCACAAAAATTATACCATCACATGTCCAATAGGGTTTTGATCTCCATTCTTCCTATCTCCATTGATCTTGCTTGATATATTTGCTCTCAGATTTTATGTGCACAAGAGCTCAACAAAGAACGGAATGTGGTTGCAAGTAGGATCGTAGTATAGTCAAGTGATCATTAGATCATTAGAATGATTGATTAGGGTTTGATAATGAAGGAAACATCTCCTTATATAGAAGACACTATATGAAATGGAGGGATAAGATTGAGAGGTGTAAAAGGAGGTCGGCTATGATTAGAGGGTAGGTAAAAGAAATAATAAAATAATGAAAGGGGTAGGTAGTGTATGAATTAAGAGATGAATGACATGTGTCATGGGTAGAAAAGGTTAATGAATTAATTAAATAAATAAAGATTTATTTAATTAATAGAAGAAATGGAATCAATTAAATAAATAAAATATTTATTTAATTTAGGAAAAGGATAATTTAAATAAATAAATGTATTTATTTAAATGAGAAATAAGGCTAGAAGAGGATAAATGAATTAATTAAATAAATAAAGATTTATTTAATTAATAGAAGAATTAGGCTTAGATAATTAAATAAATAAAATATTTATTTAATTAGACTGGACAATTTTAGGTGTCTACAATACCAATTAAGTTTGGTGGTGAAGAATTTTCTTGAATATATGGAAAAGGGACTATAATTCTTGATAGAAAATATAAGAAAAAGGATACATTTGGGTATCTTAGGCAGAAGCTAGGGGTTATTTCCCGTCCTTAAAACTAGATACATATATTAGTGCATTTTCTAGGGGAGATTCAAAGTACATCTTTTGTCTCTTGGATTGATAGTATCTACTCCTCAGGGGGATTAGGATGCTATTTAGTTGTTGTTGTCAAGGGCAGCAGGCAGTTGTTGGACATTGCTAACAACAAGGAAAAGAGAATTTCAGAATGAATAAAGAGAAAGAGGGAGAGAAATATGTAGGTGCAAAGTTTGGTAAGGACCTTTGGCATTTGTCCTTGATGTCAAAGGGGGAGAGAAAGTGTTGTACTATGGTGTTTTGTGAGTTTTGCCACCAATGACAAAGGGGAATATTGTTGGAAGTTGTTATCATTGATCACTTGGTATTGTCATTGATGTGTGATTGTAAAATGGTGTTGATGATTGTTTTAGTACAGTTATTGTGTTGACCACTGATGTCAACCCTTTGACGATGAAAGTGTATGTTGTGTCCTATCTACTGAAGATTGCTAGTATCTATATTTCCATGAATTTATTTGTTGTGGATGTCCACCTTCTTGGTGTTGATGTCTACACTCAATATATTGTGGTGATGTTGCTAAATAATGTTGATGTCGATGCTATCATGATGATGTCATATTAAGATGGGGATCTTAATGTTTTGAGATGAAGATTAAAAGTATTAAGATGAGGATTAGAAGCATAATGATGAAGTGATGTTTTATGGATGGTCCTATACATACTACAAGCTTTTGTACTATATTCTCTATCTCCTAAGTGAGAAAGTGGTGTTTTGGTATCTGAAAGTTGATGAAGAGTGAGATTTGCATAAACGTGTGTTGAATGTAGTATAATGCTTCATATTCCTCCACATTTACAAATATGATATTGTAATTTTGGATACAATTTATATACTATATGGAAATTCCACTCCTATCTT
Organism: Cryptomeria japonica; assembly: GCF_030272615.1. Classification (NCBI taxonomy): domain Eukaryota; kingdom Viridiplantae; phylum Streptophyta; class Pinopsida; order Cupressales; family Cupressaceae; genus Cryptomeria; species Cryptomeria japonica. Next base: position 104,283,462 of record NC_081406.1, on the reverse strand, counting down.
TGCAGGTCCCTAGTGTTGCAGTTGATGTCTCTAGTGATGTCATTATGTTGCCAGTGTGTTGACTGGTTAGGATTGGTTCGAAGAATGCTCTAAATTGCTTCGTGTTGAGGTTTATATTACTGCAACTTGGAGGGTATGCTTATAAAATTTGTGTAGTGTATTGATTCAAATTTTAAGAGATAAGGCTTTTTGAAAGTATGTCTATTCATGTCTTATCTCATGACTTCATTTTCTGACATTACAATAATGAAAAATTATGTGTCAATATGGTTTTGGTAGCTAATTTTGGCTTGACAGCGTGGAAGAAGTATAAGAGGATTTGAAGGTTCGTGGAATGCCTCTATGTGATCCACATGATGTCAAATGACATGTTTGGTGTCACAATTGGTTTGATGTTATTTTTAAGGCAATTTGTTATTACCTACTTGACAAGGCTTGTTATCTTGTTTTTTGTACATCTTTGGGGGTCTTTGCTAGCATTGAAATATTTTTTGAGTTGTATTTGAGTCCTACTATGGTTTGTGAGGATATGATTTGTGAGAATTCATTTGGAGGAAGTGTTTTTGGGTTGATTAGTCATGTGTTACACATTTTGCCTACATGTTACCCTATGGCTAATCTTGGAGGATGTGTGCCGGTGTGTGTGATGTTTGGCACTACATTAGATGTTATGTTAAGATGTTTTAGGTCCTCTCTATCTCCTAGATAGGATCTCTTTTACAACAATTATGATTTGTGGCCGATCTTATGGGATCACTTCTTGTCCCTTGTCCTAGTTGACTTAATTGATGTTTCAAGATTATGTGGATGGTATATAAATAATATTAAATCAATTTTAAAGTGTGTGTGTATAGGAATGAAATGAGGCAAACATGAATGTAAATTAGTAAGTGTGTGTGGTGAAAGTATTGGAGTTGAATTACCTAATGGTTACTTGAGGCAGTGAGTTAAGAGCACCTACATTTCAGGGAGACTGCTAGATGTTGTGATGTTGAAGGCATATTCATTGTAACTCAAAAATTCACATATATCTTTCTTGGATATAGTGAGTCTCCTCAACAATTCCTTTGTATCTTTCCTTGAGTAAGTGATCCTCAATCTACAAGTCTTTCTGGGAGCAACGAACTTCCTTGGCAAGTGAGACCTAACAAATTGTAGTACTATTTATATAATGTGAGTTAACTCTCATTGTGGTTTTCCCCTTTTCTGGGTTTTCTACATAAATATGGTGTTCTCTTGTGCATGTGTGTTCATTTCTTATCTTTTGATGTTGTTCATCGGATTAAGATAAAATTCTAAATTGTTGTATTATAAATTGTTAAGATTTGTTCAAGACTGATTCATCCCCCTCTCAAACTTTGGGTGTGTAATAAAGAGAATGTTGCAACACGAGCTTTCATGAGCAAGAGAAATGATATTGATCAAATGCAAATGCAAATGTGATATGATACATTGTATAAAAATCTTGTATATATAGGCAAGGTGTGATGATGTAGGGACAACTACCCTTGATGCAAACATTAAATGCCCAATGCATAATGATAAATGCCTAAAGAAAATATTAAATGATCTATGATCTAAAAGCAAATAATCAGACATAGCCCCATTATAAGACAACTTCTATAATGCCACCTAGGATAACTGACTTGGACATTATTAAATAACAAGTTACATAAAGTAACTTTATGACAACTAACTTAAATGCAAGCTAGGTCCTAAGTAAACGTAACATGTAGGTTCTAACTAAGAACTAGTTAAGATATATCCTTTTCAAACTAACACCAACCCTTAAGTGCAACTTAGGGAGTGAAATTATTATGCAAATGATGCAATATTAATATGAAATGCAATATGGGTCCCAAAGTCATGTTAGGAACCAATGCACAACTAATCTATCACAAATGGAGAAAGGGAGAAATTGTGTGGGACAAAACTCCTCTCCCAAAAAGAGATAATGCAAATCATGTACAAGTGATAGATCATGTGATGCATGGAGGTCTTAATGTCAATACCCCAAAAGAACTACATCTATCACAAGAATACAATGCAATCACCCCTCCATTGAAGGAAAGGATAAAGACAACATTGCCTCCCTCCCCCCCATAATGAAGTATCGTAAAAACCACTAAAGAAAGTGTAAAGCCAAAAGAGAATCCAATGACAAGAAAAAACATATCTCCCCTTGGGAAGAAAAAAATCCATGAATAAGTGAAAAGGAAAAGTTATCACAAATGAAATCTCTGAAGAAGAGTCAATTTCCTTCAATGATGTCTCATCAAGACTAAAAAGAACCCCAATCAAAGAAGATATAATGGATGAAGGAGACTCAATAACATCCTCCAATGTGAAATATGTAAAGAGGGGAGTGACCCCCTCAAACATGTCCTCCAAATTTGTAGTAGAAGAATGAGAAGCCAAATCAAATAGACTTGAAATAAAGCCATCCTAAATCAAAACATTGAAAAAGCAAAGATGCCTTATTGTGTTGAAGTCGTGGAATCCATGTCTATCGTTAACTCTAATGAAGTAGGTATTGGGAAAATCATGATTAGAGCAAACCCATTAAGAGGAATTGAATTACTCTCAACACTAGATGGAGGAGACCAAGGAATATATGGCTCATCAAGATCAATAAACTAGTTAAAGGTATACACCTTAGACTGATGATCAACCCTATCCACTGCAGAAAACCTCTCCTCTAGGACATTGAATGAACATTGAATCTAAAGTAATGTAGTGTCCCTCCCTGATTCATCTTTCCTTTTTGTATGTCAATAGACCATATTGATATAGCTATTCATCTTTATGATGATTTGATGGTATCATACTATGTACTAACCCTATTTTAGGATTATATTGGATATGATAGTGACTATGATAGAGCTTGGTTGTCATGACTGTCCTCTACTACATTTGTGATAGGGACAATGCCATACCACTCATTCATGAGCATGATATGACATTGTGATTCCCCTTCACTTGCATGTTTATTTCATCATATGTGTTATTGTATATGTTGTTGTGCATGCATCGGTGGTGACAAGTTTGCAGGTACCAGACATCGACTCCACCTGGCTTCACAAGTTTGAGCGTGTCTCCATCCCAATGGAAAGTTGATTGGAGGTGACATGAAATCATATCCTACACTCTAGGTTTAAGTTGACATCCTTGTTAGTCTAGTATCTTGTGGTGAGTCATCTTGTGGTATTTTATGTTACCCCTTGTTTAGTGGCCTTGAGGAGTTGTGATAATTAGTTATTTAATTATTAATTAATTAATTGGACCATATAGTTTATAATAATAAAATAAATTAATAGTTGATAATAATATTTAATACTCATTTAATGAGATTAATATTATTGGGATTATTTTTATTAATGATTTAATATTAAGGATTATTTATTATTTATTATTTGATTATTAAATTGAGGCTTTAATATTTATTGGGCTTTATGGTTTAATTATTATCTAGTCCTTTATATTTTATTGTGCCCTGGTTGTTTAATTAATTGGTTGTTTATATTATTTTAATCTCTTTTTTATCCTATTGGGTTATTAAATTAATTATTTATCTTACCTACCCTATTTTGCTATTGGTTGTTTTATTGGGGTAAGTAATTAAATATTATTTTATTAATATTTGCATAGGGTTGGTATGAAATATTTTTTTAATCTATTATTTTCATTCATCGACTTGTTCTATAGTTTTGGTTTTGATTTTCTATTTATTGGTTTTTTTGTGCATTGTCGGGGGTTGGCCATTTTTGGGATGTCTCTGTGAATTGAAGATTTTGGATTTTGTTTGGAGATTGCTTGGTTTGGTTGGATCTTGGATTGTTGTGCTTCATCAAATCACTTGTCACCGCTTCTAAACCTTAAAGTTGGAGAAATTACTCGTGTTTTTTGCATTTTGATTTTCAAAAAGCCTGCCTGCTCTGTGACTGAGAAAGTTTGTTTGTGGGCTAGGAAATTGATAATGTCGTGAGAATTATTTGTATGGTTTGAGAAATAATAATTTGAGGAAAGACTATAGTATTTTAGTAATAATTATTGTGATTTGGCTCTCATGGATGCGATTGTGTAATTGTCGGGCATGAGTTGTTGATGAATTTCTGTGTTCTGTTGTTGTTGATTTGTTGTTGAAAATTTGGTTTATTTCATGTTAATGTTCTATTTATGCCTTGTTTCATATAGTCCACCCTTGGTATAAGCATTGAATTCAACTTTTGAATTTACCCTATTGTTTTCTGGGTTGTCCCTAAGTCTGTTTCATGCTCTGGTATATGCACTAAAATAATTATTCTATGCGCTACTAAAATTGGTGGATGTGCTAAAAGAACTAGTTAATTGGCTATTCTTTCCTTTGGATGTGCTAAATTGCCCTATCTTTTGTGTTTTTGATCATTTTTGGGTTTTCTGAGTTGATTATCTAATTTTTGTTTCTTCCCAGAGGCTGTTGTCTTTTGATTATCAAGGATCTTGAGTTGTCCCAGGCTAGTTTATTGGTTGGAATGAATTTTATGTGTTATTGTGATTATTTACCCAGGCTCATATTGGATATGATCTTGATGTTGTCAATTGACACTCATCCGATGATTTTAGGTGACTTTCGATGGTTGATTGATTGTTCAGGCTTGTCATTGATGGCAACTCTTCATGGTGATTCAATTTGACATTCATAATTCATCTTATCCGGAAGTTGGAGTTAATTGGTAGACACTTAACTGGTAAAACAAGGTATTTCAGTAATGTTTTGATCCGGAATGATTTCCGATGATTGTGATGTTTTTGGTGATTTTTTTTTTGATCTCAGTGATTGGGAAGACCTTTAGGAAGCATTTGATTATAATCTTTTGGTCCATTGCTATGTTTTGTTCAAGATTGAAGCTGACTTGAAGGTGATTGCTTTTGTGATAAGAACGAATATATAAGATCAATTTGGCAATTGATTTTTAGATGTTAGAGGTGTGGTGATTAGTTTTGGTACAATTAAGAGAAGTTTCATGTGCGCATTCAATCTGGTAGTGGACTGAAACAGAAACAGAGTAATCAATAGAGTGAAGACAGTCAAAGACTCAGAGCTTAACCAAAATGCATTCTTGCATAGACATATGCTAATTAAGAATTCATTTCATTGTATTTCCTCATTGTAAACAAATTGTAAATCAGTGAGACTTCTCTAAAGGTTGTATCCTTTCGAGCAACTATATTTGAGCAGTGAGCTCTAGGCAGTGAGCTTGAATGCAAGTGCATTCCCCATCTATGTAATATTTATGTACTCCTGGTCATAGTATATGAATATTGTGGGTTCCAGCCCCACCGTGGTTTTTCCCTTTCCGATTTTCCACTTAAAAATTTTGGTGTTGTGGATTTGTGTATTCTTTGTTGCATGTTTATCTTGTTTTTTGTTATGCATTTTTAACCGATGGACAAAGAATAAGTTTGTGGTTTTAACTTTTGGTAGATCACTGAATCACCCTCCTCTCAGTGATCTTTGATTCTAACACTTGATATTGTGGATTTGATTGTATATTGTTTATGAGGTTTCTATGATGGCATTTGATGTTATTTATTGAATTAGAACCTTGGATAACCAAGTATGTATTGTTGAGAGCCCTTGGTCATGCTATATTATTATTGTATGTGATGTTACCCTATGTTCTTGGTGCATGCTAGGGGGAGAGGGCTTTCAATTGAGTGATTGGGGTTGTGAGGACTAGACAACCAGGTTACCTAGAGTCTAGATCGCCAAAATATCTCATTGGGAGTTTACTTATAATCAAGTGATAACTTATTTAATTAATTCTAGAAGGGTTGGGTAGTATGAGTAATTCATCTTAATAAGATAATGAATGGACATGGTGGTCCCAATAGCTTGCCTAGGGGTGGTAATTTGGGATAGGATTGGGAAGGCCTTAGTGACCTAGGTAAGCTAATCTCCCTTACTCCTTCAAGGTTGAGATGGCTCCGCATGAGCATCTTGGATGTCGGGATAGGTGCCCAAGTTCCCATTATGAATGCATGTGATGAATCTCTTTCCCTACATGTAGGCCCTAGCACCTTGAGTCTTAATTCGATGTGTTGCCTTTGGAGGTCTTGTGTTATGTCTTGCTCTTTGAGTTAGCCGTATGATGTGTGGAGTGTTATACATTGGTTGTTAGGTGTCAGCCTAGATCTAAAGTGTGTGTGGGATCTTGTGTCTTCTCCTAGCATGGGGGGTGGTTCCTTTGGTTCCACATGGTTGGGTGGTTTGATGCCTTCTTCCATTGGGATGATCTTCATTGGATGCTCTTGCATGGAAGTGGATCTCTTATCTCTTTAGCTATGGATGGACATTTGTAACATATTGATGCATATTCTTCATATGACATATGTACTTGTAGAATTTAGGAGATAATTATATTGTGGTTGAGAGCTATGCTCCTTAATGTAAATGGATATAGTATTCATATGTAATGGTAGATGATATATTAGGTGAACATGTTGATGAATCTCTGAAAGGGAGATTGAGTGAGAAGTTGCTCAATAGGTCTAAATTGGTTTAATCTATCAAGTGGACCCAAAGGATATGATTTTTCCTTGTTTTCAATTAGTGTACTAGGGTTTGAGGATTGCGGTGGCGCTAAAGTCAAATTTTAGATTTTTCACTAATCACAGCTTTGCCTAAAAACCATAATGACTCTGAGTCTATTAATGTGTAAAGATATAATGATCAACAAATGTCAACATCAAGATACAAAAAATGATTCCCTTCCAAGTCAAATACAAGTCCTGATCAAATGATAAATCTAGAGAGGAACAACCTCAGATTCTGAGCACTTCATGAATAGATATCTAAGAAATGAGTCTGACATAAGATCCAAGATGTTGCCAATGTGTGAGCAACAACACAGATGCCTTTCTCACGAAATGAAGGCTCCCACTCAAGACACCTAAATTAAATAGACAACTAACCCAAAAGAAAACTAAGCTAAAGCGCACACCAAAAAATAATCTAAAGAAAGCCAACAACTGAACTACCTGAGCCACTGAAGATCATGAGTCAAATGACTCAAGACAAATTAATAACAAGGCTCAAAAGACCTCTAATCTAAAACTATATACAAGACTCCTAGACTTGACACGACTAAAGGAAGTGAAATATGTACATGTCTTTACATGGTTTCTTAGGTAGTGCAATAGGAGCATGGAAAACATGATGGTTCTCAATCGGGAAAATTCATCCTTAAACACAAAAAAGAAAGCTCTCACCATGCATCTCTCATATTCAAGCAAGTTTTCACTTAAAATGATCAATTGAGGTAATTCGTTAGGACCATGATCCATCTAGATGCAAGTTGTTTTCCCAAAATCCCCATAATCAAAATCATAATAACTTTCAAGGCTAGGATTAAGGAAAGAGACAACCTGGCATATTTCAGGCTCAGATGGCACTGCATTGTCGCAAGCGAGGTTACCAGCTACTTCAGGAGGTCGCCATTGATGATGAACTATTCCATGATAATTCACAGTGTGTTGATCTTGATTAGGAAGTTCTCTTGAAACAAGCTCTATGCCCCTTCGAATAGCTCAACATTCTTTGTTTTCATTGAGGCATCTTGCATAAACCAAGCATCTTCATGGAATTTTGTGAGCATATCGTCGAAAACTAAGCACTCCCTGATGGATTGAGCCTCAAACATTTCCTCTAGTTGATCAAAGATAATCTCATATGATGTCTCATTCTCGAGCGATGTCTCGGGAGGTCACAATTGATGATGGATCACATCACTCACCATAGGTTGTTTATCTTGAAAAAACTTTGGTAGTGATTCCACTTGTGCTTCCTCTATATGGTCCTTCACTGCTCCTCAAATAGTATGATGGTGATGAAATTTTTAAGTGCCCCTTTTAAATGTTCTTCATACTTGGGCTCACTTATGATGATTTGTATTTCTTCATTCAATATGTCAACTTGATTGTCTTCTTTAAGAATGTCATTTGAGACCTCTTGCAATTCACTCTCAAGGATCTCCTTTTGTAGCATAAATGAGAATTCTTCAAGGAGAGATTCCTTTTATTCTTGGATTGCTTGTTCAACTCCTGGATCTTCCTTTTCACAATACATTGTTCCTTAGGTGCATTTGTATCGTCAATGTACAACTGATCCTTCTCACAATCAGATGGTAGAACAATGTCTTGTTCATAGGTCCTCCTGAATTCAGCTGCGAGATGTGCACCCCAAGATCTGTTCACAATACACTCTTTGTCGGACAAAGTTGGCATTCCAAACTGATTTCGAACGGATAGCCTAGAGAGAGTGGCAGTTGGTGGTTCTGTGAGAGACACACTAAGAGAGATGCAGTATGAAATCAAGGAGGCTGAGTACTACAGGCATTTATATGAGTAGGTGGTTCCTAGAGATCACAGAGCTTATAGCTATGTTGCGGTGAGATCCAGTCGATCCATGTGGACTTAGTTGAGGACGAAGAGTAGAGGTGTGACCAGGTCATCTCGACATGATCCACCTGAAGATTCAGGTGCTAGGACATCTATTGTGAGACCATCAGCCTCAAGAGATAGTCATACGTGAAAGACTTGCCTCCATTGTATTTTGATCATTGTGTTGTATTTTGACAGACATGACATCTTTTGTATATTTTAACCATTTTTGAGATATATATACAACACTGATTTTCTGATCCACATGTGATGTGTGTTTATGGATGATGATTTATTCATTGATGTGATGGTTCTATGATGATGATGCAATGCTTAGATAAATGCTTTTGATATGATATTGATTGATATGATTGTATGATTCATGATGCAATGATATGATTTGTGAGATGTATGATAATGATATGTTGTGAGATGTATCTTGAAAATGAGATGTATGATAATGATATGCTATGAGATGTATCTTGAAAATGAGATGTATGATAATGATATGATGTGAGATGTATCTTGAAAATGAGATGTATTATAATGATATGATGTGAGATGTATCTTGAAAATGAGATGTATGATAATGATATGATGTGAGATGTATCTTGAAAATGAGATGTATGATAATGATATGCAACTAATTGTAAAATGGTATGCAACTAATTGATCATCCTCATTCTGTCATTTGCCATTCCTGTATAGTCACATGTTTTTGCTTTCTTTTATCATCATTGAGTTGTTGATATGTTGAAAATTTATACAAGCATAACGGTATAATTGAACCATAATGACCTGAGAAAAACTTACATGAATTTTGATATTGCAAGATGGCACAAGTGTCGAGGTATAATTGAACCAAGATGACCTAAGTGTTGCTTGCGTATAAACAGACAAGATTGAACCATTTGTATGCACAAAGTGGAACCATGTCTTCAGTGATATGCTTTGAATCATGTCTCGAGACAAGTATTTGCACAGTACAAGTGATAGCCTCACAGACAGAAAACTAAAAAATATCAGAGTCTCCAACCACTTTCTCTAGCTCAATGCATCGTTGAGAAAATTTTAGGGGATCCAATAATTCAAAAAAAGTTCAAGTGCAAAAAAAGTCAAAACTTCATGCAAGATGTAAACAAATTATACTTCAAAAAATCATCCCTCATGTGTTTTGAAGTTGTTAATTGGATCAGTGTTTTGTTTTCTTGGTTGTTGGAGTTTTTGCCTGATAGGATTTGTTTGATATGCTGGATTCTTGTTTGCTTGTTTGTTCAAATGCTTGAAGTTAGAGGAATGTTGCCCCTAGTTATAGATACCGATCGGTGTGGATATGTACAGTGATTACCAAGCCATGGTGGGATATGATGAACTGAATATTCATATAAGCAAGAACAGTGACTACGCTAAGTATGTCATAGATAATGTTGTTTAAGTGTTGGGTGATAGCCAGTGGTTTTTGACTTCAGATACAAAAAGATATGAGAAAAGATAGATAGAGGAATTTTTTCCTCACAAGTAGCGCCTGTTGCCAGGTTTTCACCATTTTTTTTATTGCACCTTTTTGTTGTTTTTGATTTTTTTGTATTTTTCTGATTTTTTTTATTTTTGTATTTTTCACTTTTTCTGTGCATTAGACCACTCAAGTATAGTATTTATTCAGATGGATGTTGTTGGTTGGTTCATCGAGCACATCTCCTTTTGAATTTGTTAGCTGATAGGTGCCTGATCCATAGGCTGAGATGATGATGTAGGGCCCCAACCAGTTAGGTTCAAACTTCCCCTTCTTTTCTTGATCCTATTGATTTCTGGGATTTTCTTTGAGTACGAGATCACCAACTTTAAAAATCCTAGGGATGACTTTCTGGTTGTAGCTTCTGCACATGCGCTGCTGGTATGCTTTGAGGTGATTATAGGCATGTTGTCATTTTTCATCTAGAAGTTCTAGTTCTTGCAATTTGTTTACTCGATACTCCTCATCTGGAATGAGGCCTTTCAAAGAGACTCTGAGTGATGGAATTTCTACCTCAAGAGGTAAAGTTTCTTCTGATCCATACACTAATGAATATGGTGTAGCTCCTGTAGGTGTCCTGATGTTAGTTCTGTATGCCCAAAGTGTTGGATTGAGTTGCACATGTCATTCCTTTCCTGCATCATTTACTGTTTTCTTTAGGATTTTTAATATTGTTTTATTTGATGCCTCTGCTTGACCATTCCCCTGCAGGTAGTAAGGTGTAGAGAAACAATGTTGGATTTTGAATCGTTCACATAGTTCTCGCACTTCATGGTTTTTTGAAGGGACGTTCGTTATCTGTGATGATAGAACTGGGAATGTTGTATCTACAGATTAGATAATTGAGAATAAAAGAGACAATTTGTTTTCCCATTACTGTGGTCATTGGGACTACTTCAATCCATTTTGTAAAATACTCTGTTTCTACATAGTTGCAATGATAATGAACTTGTGTCCATTTGAAGATGAAGGGTGTATTTTGCCTACTAAGTCAAGTCCCCACTGACATAAAGGCCAAGATGTTGTAAATGGCTGCAATTCCTGTGTTGGTGCATGAATAAGATTGTCATGGATTTGGCACTTAGGACATTTCTTTGCAAATTGATAAGAGTCTTTCTCCATTGTCGGCCAGTAATATCCCATTCTCAGAAGTTTTTTAGCAAGAGTAGGACCACTTGAATGTGTGCTGCAGATACCTTCGTGAAGTTTGTGTAAAGCAGTCAGATTCATTACGATCAATGCAATAAAGAAGAGTACCATCTAGACCTCGACGGTAAAGAGTATCAACAGTTAGGGTATAACGAGCAGCTTGCCGGATAAAGTTGCACTTTTGGTTTCGAGATATGTCAATGGGTAGTGTATTGATTTTAAGATACTCATATATTGTTCCATATAAAGGAGAGTTTGAACCGGTTAAGGCATAGATAACATGGGATGTGGAATTGTCATAGGCTGGGGAAAACAGTTGCTCTAACAGAAACTCATAACGACTATGTTGCTCTAGAATTTGTAGCAGTGAAGCGATAGTAGCCATTGCATCGGCTGCTCTATTGTCCAACATGGGTATTTTATCAAAGGTGATGTGTACAAAATAATATTTGAATTCATCCACCATTCTTTTGTATGGCAGCAGCTTGTCATCTTTTGTCTGATAGTCATTGTTGATCTAATTTATGACTAGTTGGGAATCTCCATAGACTTTCAGTTCTGTGATTATCCATTCCATGACCATTTTGATTCCTATGACCAATGCCTCATACTCAACAATGTTATTTGTGCATGGAAACATGAGTCTATATGATCTTGGTATGTTGTGTCCTTTAGAAGTGATGAATAAGATGCCAACACCTAAGCCATGTTGAGTGTAGGTACCATCAAAGTATAGGGTCCATTGCTTGATGGTAATAGTAAGGACATCCTTGTCTGGAAATTCAACCTCCATTGGTTGCTTATCTGGTAGTGGGGCTTTAGCTAATTGATCTGTAATTACTTGTCCTTTGATAGCTCGACGCTCTGTGTAGTGGATATCAAATTTGCTGAGAATCATGACCCATTTAGCTAGTCTATCTGTGAGAGTTGCTTTGCTGAGTAAATACTTGAGAGGATCAATTTTTGCAAGTAGCTTGATTGTGAGCTAGCATGTAATGTTATAACTTTTGAGAGGCGAATACCACAGCTAAACAAGCCTTCTCAATGAATGTATAATTAAGCTCATAGTCATTTAATGTTCTGCTGATGTAATAAATAGCTTGTTCCTTGCCTTCTTAATCTTCTTGTGCTAATAGTGCCCCCAATGATATGTTTGTAGTTGATATGTAGAGAATAAGTGGCTTTTCTACTATTGGTGGTAGCAAAACTGGTGGGTTCATTAGATATTGCTTGATTCGATAGAACGATTTTGCACATTTGGCTTCCCATCTGAATGGTATATTCTTATGTAGCAAATGATTGAATGGTAGACTTTTATTTGCTAGTTGGGAAATGAATCACCTGATTGACTGGAGTCGTCCTTGTAGAGATTTGAGTTGGCTAATGTTCTTGGGAGGTGGCATCTCCATGATTGCTTGTACCTTTACTGGATCTACTTTAATGCCTTTTGTTGACACGATGTAGCCTAATAATTTTCCTGATGTTACCCCTAAGACACACTTCTTAGGGTTGAGCCTGACTTGGAATTTCTCCAATCTTTCAAATATTTTCTCTAATATGCCCAGATGTTCTGCCCGGGTAAATGACTTAGCTAGTAAATCATCCACATAGTCCTCCATGAAGGTATGCATCATATCATGAAAGATTTTCATCGTTGCTCTTTGATAAGTTGCCCGAGCATTCTTTAAGCCAAAAGGCGTGACATTCCAACAATACGTTCCCCAAGGATAGGTGAACGTTGTTTTATCTTGATCCTCTGGAGCTATCTTGATTTGATTATAGCCATAAAAATTGTCCATTAACGATAGCATTGCATGGCCTGCTATGAGGTCTACAATTATGTCGATGTTGGGCAAAGGAAAGTCATCGTTTTGACAAGCTTTGTTAACATCCCTAAAATCTGTGCATATCCTGATGCTTCCATATAGTTTTGAAACTGGTACAATGTTTGAAATCCATTCAGCATATTCTATAGGTCGAATAAATCCGACGTCTAATAACTTCTTTAGTTCAGCTTTGACTAGTTCTATATGCGGATTCATCTTTCTCAATTTTTGCTTGACTGGCTTAGCTCCTGGAGCAATAGATAAATGATGCATGATTAAGTGTGGATCAATTTTGAGCATATCTGCATAGGACCAAGCAAAATCGATTTGCTTTGAAGAATTTGATAAACTCTGGTTTTTCTTCATCTGTCAGAGAGTCTGCTAGGTGTATGTTTTTGGCTGCTTCTTTTGTACCAATGTTGATTGATTGAGTGGGCTCAATTGATATGGGTGATCTCTCCTGATAGTATTCAGGAAGAGTGTCAAGTCTCCCATCCTTAGGTGCCTTAAAAAGTTTTTTACCCTCAAATGCATCCTTTATTTTTACTTTTTTGTGATCCAGTGTTGCCATTGACTAGTTTTTAGCAGTAGATCCTTTATTTCTTTCATTTTTGCGCCTGAGAGACTTGGCACTCTCCTAATTGCAGATATTGCTACTTTGTTTGCTGGTAGCGTCTATTTCCAGGTTGACCGCACATAGGTAATGGATAATGGACTCATCATCTAGGAAAATAGGTATGTCATGGTTTCAGGTTCATCCTAGTCTATGAGATCAGGAAATACGAGAGGTAAAGAGTCATTGGGTGGGTCGAGTTCGGCTACAGTAAGTGTCGTGATAGAGTTATCGTTAAGGTTGGCTGGGATATTGGATAAGTTAATGATATTGTCGAGGTCTTCAATGGTATCATCTTCTATGTAGACTTTTTCGTAATGTCATTGCTCATTTTCTTTGGCTTCGTAGATATGTTGTGGACCAAATTCAAGTAGTCTAGACTCTGTGTCTTGTCCTTCTTGAGAAAGGGGTGTATGAATAGTACTCTTAGGAATATCTTCAGTAACATTTGAATAGTTGGCCCATTCATAGTCATTAGAATCGGTCTCAGAAGTATTGTCCCAGAGTCTTTCAGTACTACTGACAGGTATGTTGTAAGGTGAAAAGAGATCCTTGATAATTGATACCAGTCTGATAGTTTTCTCTGATTCCATATTAGATCCTACTTGTACTCTTTGCATTTGTTCATATACTGTTTCTCCTCGGGGAGTAGTGATTTCTTTAGGGGGTGATTTTGTCTTGTTTGGAATAGGTTCCTAAATGTAGTGTACTTTTGCATAAGATGCTTCTTCTCTTTGAATGGCCAACTCTTCTTGTTGTTTCTCTTTTTCCTGGTGTTCTCGCTCTTTCCTTATTGTTTCTGTTGATTCATGTAGTGGCTCCTACCATGAGTCCTCCTTGTATTTCTTCTTTTCTTTCCACTGAGGTTTTTGATATTTATTTGGTTTATGTTTTGGGTGTCCATAGGCCAATCCGGTTTTGTCTCTAGAAAACTATGAAGGAGGATCCAATGGTTCTGTGATGCCTTCTTGAAGCTTGCCTATAGGTCCTTGGCCATTGTACCCCATATATTGCATGATCAGATATCCTTTTCCATACTGTTGTGTTGGTATAGCTACCTCCATAGTAGCAGCTCTGACTTCTTCCTCATCCTTGTATAGCCAACTAAGGATGTTCTTCTCTTCTGATTCATGTGCTAGTGTGCTTTATTGGATAAATTTTCCATCAAACTTGGTGATGGGCTGTGTTACTTGATGTGTTGATGCAGAAGGTTGCCCATGAGATTTTGGCGATGCTGGTAAGTTGGTTAGACACATGGGTTCAAAAGAGTATTCTCCCATGCCTTGCTCTTTGATTTTCATCTTTTGTTTGAAATCCATGGATAAAGATTTAATTTTTTCTTGATGATGATCTGATGCTGAGGAAGTTTGTTTTTCCCTGTTATGTGGAACCAAGCTGTCTTGGGTTGCCCCATAGTATTGCAATGTTGAAAGGGGTTATTATCTGCTGATATAGAAATATCCTTCCCATTATATGGGAATTTGACACACTGGCGGTAAGTTGACGGTATTGCTTGCATTTCATGTATCAAAGGACGATCCAATAAAATATTATATGTGAGGTCTATGTCTAAGACTTGGCACATAGTGTCCCTTTGTATCCGTCCTACCCGAATAGGTAATATAATTGTTCATTTGGATGATATCTCTTTATCATCATATGTTTTGATGGTGATCTTTTTGTGTGGATCAATAGACTGCTCAGAGAATCCTAATGCACGGATAAGTTTTAAGGTACATATATTGAGCCCAGCTCCTCCATCTATTAATAATATTTTAACTCGATGTTTGTAGACTAAGACTTCAATATGGAGAGAACTATTATGTGGATGGATTAACGAGATATTATCATGCTCAGAAAAGGTGAGATTATGAGGCCCTGTCATGTGAGACACCATGGCTTGAAATTTGTCGATATCTAGATCTTGAGGTACATTTGTTCCCAATAGTGCTTGTTCTAGGATGTCCTTATCTTTTGGCGAAACTTTTAACAACTCAAGTATGGATATTTGAGCGGGGGTTCTGCACAGTTGACTTACCAAATCATATTGAGTCTTGGGGATAGTGGTTGTTGTTGATGTATGCCCTTTCAAGACATATTATTGAGCTCTGGTGGTTACATTGATCGATTCATGTTCATGTTTGTCTTTGATTTTAATGGCATTTACTTGATTGTTATCTGTTGATATATGATTAATGGTGTTATTGTATATGTGATTGATGTGAGCTCCTCTTGTATCATTCGATGATGAAGCTCCATCCTTGTTGGAAGAGGATTTTTAAAGGCACCATGATCATGATTTGTCTTGAGACCATCAACTGTTAAATCACCTCTATCAATCATATCTTGAACAATGTTTTTAAGCCTCATGCAATCATTTGTTTGATTTCCTTTGTTTCGATGAAAATCACAGAAGTGTGAATCATTCCACCAACGTGGTTTGACCTGGGGTTCAAAGTTGTTTGTAGCTAGTAATGTGATAATCTTGTTTGCCAGGAGTTCTCGGAATGTTGATTCTAAGGATTGCCCCAATGGTGTGTAAATGTGTTTATTTGAAAAGTTGTTGGTGTTACCCCTTGAATTTGGATTAGGTCTTCAATTTATGTTGTTGTTCTGGGTATTGTTGGTGTTGTTCACATTTGAAGTTCCTAGATTGGTATTTGGTGTATAAGTGTTAGTGCTTTGGTTAGCGCTCTTTTGATTCTTGCTAGCCTGAGGATTACCTGATAAAGCCAATACTGGTTGTTTGGACTTTATATCATTACCATCAGTTCCTCCCTTGTTACCAGAGTTTTTGTTTCTGATCCAGAACCTGGATTTGTCTAAGTTGTTGTTGTTGTTGTTGTTGTTGTTGTTGTTGTCCTGGTTGTTGAAATGAGAGTTGGATGAATTAGTTTCTTCTTTGAAGAACTTCAATGTTCCTTTCTTAATACATGCCTCCTCTACTTGGATTCTGTTTTCGATCAACTTGGCAAAAGATGGTATGCATTGGAGCTTGAGTATATAACTCATCTCTATATTCAGATTGTCGATGAAAATTTCCATATTTTCCTTTTCGAGCACATCTCAAGGATATCTTGAAACCATCTGTCTCCAACATTGAAGAAACACCATGAATGTTTCATTGCTTTTTTGTTTAGTATTGCAGACATCTAGCATGGTGATTTCATGTTGAATATTGTAGGAGTATTGAGTGATAAATTTATTGACCAACTCATCAAAGGATCAGACAGGAGGTGTGAGTTTTGACAACCACTCCATTGTTTGTCCTCCCAAGCTTCTTGGGAATAGCCTCATCAAATAGGTGTCATCATCGGCAAATTGAAGGCTCATGGTACAAAACTCCCAAACATGATCGTGAGGATCACTCTTACCATCATATTGGTCAAATTTGGGAATATCTGAATTTGGGGGAAAAGGTATCATGTTTAACCTCCTGTCAAAAGGGTAAGGACAAATTTCGTTTAAGGAATACCATACTGTTGTCCCTTATTGCATGTCTTGCATTTGTCTTTGCAGCATTTGCATTTGTTGTGTAAGAGCAACAAAGGGTGCATTTGTTTTCTGAGGGAAGAGCTCTTCCCTTTCATTATCCCTAGTTCAGGTATGTGTGTATTTTGGTATGTTGGGCTCAGGTATGTTTTGCTCAGGGTCACGTGCTTCCTCTTCTCTTTGTTGTTCTTGATAAGTATAATTTTGAGACCTTGTTCTAAAGATTTCAGTATCGAAGTCTTCAGGGATCCTAACTCCTTTGCTTGTTAGCATGAGCAAGTATTTTTCTTTATCGGCCTCTATGAGTCTTTCCATTAGTTTTTGAAAAGAGGCGCTTTCTTGACATTCTTGGAGGACCTCCTCATAAATCTCCATGTCTTCTAGATTTGGATATTCAAAAGGATTTGATAATCTTTGACCCATACTAGATTCTGGTTGTGGTTCGCTTTGATTGTTTTGTTGAGAGCAAGTGACAATGGGCATCTAGTAGAAACTTTCTATGACAAAGGGCACGAATTCCTCTTCTTCGTGTTGTTAGGGGGTTGGTGGTTCAAATTGAGGTATGTTATAAGTGATGCAAACTTCCAGGAAGAAAGTTGGATTGATCTTTCCTCCATGATTTAAGTGTTGGCTGAATGTTGATTTTTGGGAAAAGGCTCTACTTCTCAATGGATCTTCATCAAATTCGTTTGACTTGTCTTGAAGATATAAGCGCATATGACAAAGAAATGTGCGATGAGATTTGAAGAGTTGGCGATTGATGTAGAGAAATATATTCTGTTTAGCAAGTCTTTGAGAACTAGGTTGTTATTTCTTTAACTTAGTTTTGTGATGAAGATTTTTTCTTCTCAAAATATGAGTAGTCATACACAGGTGATCAATGGTTTCCTTTGATTTGGTTGGATTATGATAATTTTTTTGAAAACTTAAGCCTACTTTTATCAAATGAAGGTTTAGATGCCCCCTCATGACAAAGTGCGTCAAATGATATGGAATAAGAGCCTTCCCGATATGGAAACTCGATTTGACGACTTAGGTTTAAACTAGTTATGTTTTGATGATGGAAATCATTTAATTGGTGGACCTTTTGATCAGTGTGATGATGTTACCCGATTTTGATAGGAGAAAGTGTTATCCTTAGCTAGTTTTAGATTTTGACAACTGTTGTTCTAAGAATGACTTGTTTGATTGTTTGATTGTTTGGAATAGTTTCTGATGTTCTGACTCAAGTTTTGCCTGATGAGGTCAACTGAAGATCCAAAAGGGTGTTTGAAACTGATGTTAAAATTTTTCAAGAATGTTCAGTTTTGCTCTTTGTTTTTCATAGTTTTATCGATGCGATAAGACAGAGACTGGATGCGCTAAAGTTTGACTCAGATGCACTGTTTAAAACCACCAATGTGCTAAGTTGTATGTGCTACACACTAAACTAGTGTTTTGATTTCTATTATTTCAGGAATGGTTATGCGTTAATCTGTCCTAAGTATGCGCTAAGGTTTAGACTCAAAGCGCCACAGTTTGCCCCCAATGCACTAGGTTGATGCTTCAACATGATAATATGTCCTTAAGAAGCACCAATGTTTAGTTGCCAAATATTCATACGGTTATGTGTTATTTTTGAAGATGAATGCGCTAAGTTTTAGCTTTGACGTGCCAAAGTTTGCCTCAGATGCGCTAGGATGTTGCTCCTACGTGCTAAACTACTCTGTTTTGTTTTGTTTGTGGGTTTTTCTAGAAATTTTAACACTTTCTCAATTTTGATAGATGATTTTATGAAGTATAAAATGCAAATGCATAACGAAAAAGACAACCATTTTTTTCTATTCTAAACAAAGAGTGTATGTTCTGCGAGGATGTGTTCAAATCCCCAATGTTTTCACAGGTTTGGATACAAATAATACAATTCAGGTAGACTCTTTATTCAAAGGTCATCAACAATACCATAGCCCACTAGTCTCGATACTCCCTCAGCTCAAACAGTCATGTCACCCCTAGGGGGCGCCCATTTTTTTGCCTTTTGCTAGAAATTAACCCAAAGTGAATTGCTTCACAATTGAGTAGCTATCTTGGGAGATATATGGTGAGTAATCTTGGGGGTAGATTCTTCCCCACCCTTGCACTATTATATTGAAGATGTCTAGATACTGACTAGGCTCAAAGTTTCTATTTCTAAGGTTCGTAATCAAGCTTCCTTTTTGGACATCAGTGATAAACCCACTCGGGAGGCTTCCCAACCTTTAGAACAAAGGCTTTACTTATCATAAAGATACTGGGGGAAGTCTAATCGTTGCACGAAACCGTTGAAAGGGACTTTCGTCACCCTCAACTTTTGATTATAGTGGGTTGGAACACTTGGTGATAAATTCGTTTCCCACTTAGGTCATTCCCCTCTCACCAACCATTTAAATGGCGATCTAAGAGCAACTCGGGAGGGCAGGCCTGTTAAAGGTTGTAAATGCTTGAAATACTGAAAGCGTAAGAGTGGTTTGGCTTTTTGGTCACCCAGTTAAGGGGAGAGCATATACCTTCCACTTTCGAGATAAGGCACAAAATGATTCTTTTTAATCCCACAATTCAATTGTTTGCTAATTCTAGTGGGAGATGTTGCTCCAAAAAGGCATGGTGTTCTTTTTATTTTTCAAGTCAATGATTTTCTAAGCTAAGTAATGAAATCCTGGTCAACAAAGCAAATTTTCAAGATGGTCAACAAAAATGAATTTGATAGGGGAAAGATTTCCCTCTTTTGTTTTATCTAGAACTTGAAAACCGGTGAGGTTCTTTAAGTTATGCAAGAAAATATAATGGATCCTTTTAGACACCAAATGATGATGAGGTTCTTTTTAAGACTTTGCATAAATAAAGGTTTGTCTTGTTCTTTTTAAAACCCAAAAATGAAGTGTTTTCTCTTCCTATGAAAGTAAAGTAAGGTTTTGTTTGTTGTTCTTTTTAATTACTCCAAAAGAAAATGAGTTCAATTTTACTAATGAGCAAATGAAGAAAACTTTAAATAACTAACTTAACCAAGTTAGAAATAAAAATTTAATCACAAGCCTAAACTTAGTAAAAGAAAAATCTCCCGATCCTGCAAACAAACGTTAGTTACCTGCAACAAAAACTAGTTAGAAAACAAAAATTTTAAGGTGGACTTTTACAAGTCTAATTTTTTTTGTCTCTATTACAATTTTGTTTTTCTTTTTGTGTTTGTCATGCGCTAATCTACAGACTAGATGCGCTATAGAATGGAACTAATGCGCTACACTGATGTTTTAAAGTGTCGAGACCTACAGGAAATAGCATAAATGTTATGTGCTAAAGTTAAGTTTGGATGCGCTAAGGTATGGTATCAACGTGCTAAACAGCCAGCAAGATGTGAAAAAGTAAAGACCGGGTGTGCTATAGAATGGTATCCATGTATTGATTCAAGTTTTCCGCGTACCTGCAAAGTTAGTCCTGCATCAAAAACAATTTGATAAATGGGGTTATGCCCCACGATGGGCACTAGAAATGTATGCGGGAAAATTGGTTTGATGAAACGAATATTACGAATTCAAGACTAGTCCACACACTAATGGGACTCTTGTTGCAAGTTATGGAGTTGTATGTAATAGCTCAACTTCCTAAGGGATGTTCCATTGTTCTCTATCTCACAAGACCCCTCAAGCCAATTCCTTTGCTCTCAGATCACTAAGCAAAGTGACTTAGGGATGACAATCATGAGAATGAGGGATGTTTGATCAATCTAACGTGAATGCAATCCTAATGTGCATGATATTAACAAAAGATGAACTAAACTAGCATGCATACGATGATAAGATGAAAGGATTAGTAAAAGAACTATCCTAACATGATACACTAGCTTAATATGATTATTATGATAAAGAGAAATACTTCTAAAATGCTTATTAGATTATTTCTATTCAAAGAGGGAATAAAAAGCTTGATAAAAATGAGTAGATTAGATGCATAAAACTTGGATCCCAAAAATGGAGAAATGAGGGATCTATTTATAGGGAAAATAGGGCAATGAAGGGTCAAGAATGGATGATCCTATCAAGGGTTAGGATTGAAAGTTATCAATCCATGTTTACAATTCTCACCAATGAAATGGTGACAATTATCAACATAAGACTGCTTGAGAGGAGATGTAAGAAGCATTAAATGCTTGAGAAGACCTCATGGTTACCTTAAGAGGTAAGGGTTAAGGTTGGATTAAGATTATCCATTGGATAAAGCTTTTACCCAAAGGATAAACTCTTGTGCAAGGGTTAAAGAAATAACCGAGGTTAAAGCCATCAATGCTTGATGAGACCCTTGGGTTAGATGAAGGTTGAGTTAGAGAGAAAGTCTCTAATCATGTAAGAAGGTTGATTTAACCATTAATGGTTTGGAAGACTTTCAAGGTTAACTTGTTGAAGACATAAAGCCTTAATGGTTATTGAAGACTTTAAGGGTTTGAGAAGTGACTTCCCTTTGCTTAGGGATTTGACAATATTTAGGAGATGGGTTAGGCTAATTTAGAAGTGATTAGAAGAATTTAGAAGAGGTTTTAGAGAAGCAAGTGGGAGATGTAGGAGGATGCAAGTGGATGGAGGATAATTTTAATTAAAATAAATTGCTTTATTTCAACAAAATAGATGCAAGTGGGGGATTTCAATAAATTAAATTTATTTATTTGAAGTGAACAATTTAATTAAATGTAAATTTAATTAAAAAGAGTAGAAAGGGGATTTAATTAAATAAGGTGATAAATAAAGTGATTTATTCAATTAAATGATATGAAAGGCCTAGGCGAATTTAATTAAATAATTTGAATAACTTATTTAATCAAAATAGATGAATGTGAGTGATTTTAATTAAAATAGAGGAATGAGGATAAAATGAATATTAAATACTCACTTAGGAAAGTGGTCATTTTTATACGTCTACACCAACTGGTAACAACCAGGTTATAGCATAACCGGCTCAGAGGCTTGGTAGAACATACAAAATAGGTCACAATTGAGACCTTGAATCTTAAGATCTATCTTTTATGCATAGTCTCGCTACTTGATTCTTTGATTTATTACATTCTAATGTGCAATTATAATTATATATACAATCCAAAGGATCCAGTCAGCCCAAAAGGGATCAAAACTCGAATAAAAAGACCTATCGTGTAAAATTAACAAGGTCAGCCTCCGCCAAGGGATTCCTCTGGAAAATCCAAAGGATGAAGTGTAGATGCAGGAAAAGGTCGGCCATACGCCAAGGAACATCGAAATCAATGCCGAAGGCTCCACAAGCTTTGGAAGGGGTTCTGGTTGATCACCAAAATAGGTCTAGGCAACCGGTAACAAGAACTGACAACTGGTAACGGGAAACTATCAAGGAAACCGATAGTGATATCTTGTTGAAAAATGATCCAAATGCGATGCAGTCCGAAACTAAGAAAGATGATCAAGTCTTCAATTAGAATCCAACTCCACAGGATCCAGTGAGTCAAAACTGAGACACACAAAAAGAAAAGTTGAAACTGCAAACATAAAGCAAAACAAAAAGAAAATGTTTTTGGTTGATGCAAGATTGCTATGAACTAGAGATGCTCCTAAATCAATTGATTATTGTCAATTTCACCTACCCAATCCGAGTCCATATATCCAAGAATGCAAACTGATTACTAAGGTCTAGTAGGATAACCATGAAAACACAATGAATATTGTTGGTGTAAATAATTACTCATCATGGATATTATTACACGTTACTTAAGTTTACTTAGGATAATACATTTCATAGTAGTTTGGGTATGAGACACTTGGGTGTTTGTGCCACATTGGGATAGTGTGTGTATGAGAATTCCCACCTTTTATAGTGTGATCTTGTTACTACTCTATCCTATCCACTTATTATGGAGTGATAATCCCACCTTCGGTGGGTGATCCACCTCATGTGGAATATTATGTTGTTTCTCCAACCTACCACACCTATTTCCTACCTACCCTTGTTTCTTATTGAGCCACATGTCATGTTTGTGTGCTCACATATCCATGTAGCCTTGCCTATATAAGCAGGTTCATATTCATTGTATGTAACAACAATGATTAATGATCCAGTTGATCAGTATTCTTATCTTGATATAATACAATTTATTCCTATCATATATTTTGTCTCTTATTTGTGCTTTTCATTGCCTCTAGATCTTGGCAAATTCTCATGTAGTATCAGAGCCATTAGAGTGTCATTGATTCATCTTTGAGAGGTATTATTGTAACGTCAAGAGGCAGATTTGAGGAGCAACATCTTTTGGAGGTGTCCTAGACCAGATCCAACCTCACCATTGTGTCTGGGTGGTCGTTTCCATGAATTTTGACTATAAATTCGCCTATATTGGGTGAAAGTCAATTTTCGGGCTTGGAGGAAAAATTTTGCCCAACTTGGGTGGTACGGTACGGATTCTTGAAAAAAAGAATATTATTTTCTACGGTATTAAAAAAAAAAAAAAAATTCCGCAATTTTTAATAAATATTAAAATAAAATTTGAAAAATAAAATAAAAAGATATTTTTACGGGGGGCTACACCCCACCCCCATCACTGTACTGCCTGCAGCTTTTTGCAGGGCTCTCCTCGGTGACTGCACCACTCCGACCACTCTTCATTGCCGACAGAGGTTCCTCTGGCCATCCTTCACCGGGCGACAAAACTCCTCTCTCGCTGGACATCCTTCTATCTGGCCCCAACGTTCTGCAACCGGTCAACTCTGCCCTCCACGTTAGCTCCACTCTCTATCTACCGGCCCAACACCCGCAACCCTCCCGACCTCCTTCCCACTCTGGCAACAACTTCTGCACACTCCAACGCCACTTCTGGCTTCTCGGCGACTCCGATGACCGCTACTTCACATCGTTGACTACCCACCAGCTTCTCCTCCCACTGGCCGTTGTATGCTTCTCCCTACTCGCCGGCCTTGACCTCCCACCGACGCTCGTGGACCCTCTCGGTGATCTTCTCCAGGACTATTCCATGCGGATCCCAGTCACCGGGCCAACTCATCTAGTCTGCACCACCTCAGTAGTCGATTCACTGCCCTGTCAGCAGTCCACACGTGTGCCACGTCATTAGTATGGAACCTATCAAATTTTGCCACGTCATCTGTCTGTACTGTACGGATGCCCAGTCAGCAGGCGAGGTGACATTTTGGTGATGACCATATGACCGTCAAATTTAAACTCATGTTTTAATGACATCATCACTTTTTTGAAAAATTGGCAGGCCCCCGTCGTTGAGCTTTTTGATTTTGCAGTTCAACTTCAAATGGCCATATCTTGGTCATTTTTGGTCCTTTTTGGGTGCATTTTTTTTGTCAATGGGTGCTTGGTTTACTGGTGAAGTTGAATGGCTCCAAATGAACCCACCAAGGATCAGGTCTTGATGAGTACTTGAAAGACATCACGGGATGAGTACTTGAAAGACATTGCAGGTTTGTTTGTGGAATCCTACATTGTAGATTTGGGAGACATCATTGATGATACTCATCTTCTCTTTGATGAAGATGATCCTTGTTTGATTGTTGCGACGGAACACTCTAACCCTCTTGTTCATTCTCTACATGATCATTCTTTTGAGGTTGACATGATTGTGGATACTTATGTACAACAGTTGGAGGAGGTCTCTTTATCTTTTGAGGAGACATGTGAGTCTTTGGGACATGTTCTACATTCATCTCCACTAGATCTTGGAGTGCCTTTTTCAGTAGTGTGGAGCAGTTCACCACCTTTGGAGGGGGTATCTTTTAGCATCAACATGGGGACACTTGAGCATTTTTTCAGAGACTTCATTCATCATGAGTTTTTTTCCTACATCTTCCCTTCATGATTGGGGAGACTTCATGGATACACCTTTGTTTTTATTTCTTCCCAAGGGGAGGAATGTTATTTGACGTTCATGGAGCAGTTTTTTCATACATCATCGAACTTCTATCATTGGTGCAGATTCTACATTGAGGGGGGGCTACCTAGCTTCTCTTCTTTTCTCATATAGGGGGGACTTTTTCCTCACATGGGGTTTTGTTCCTCACATACTTCTATGAGAGTTCTCTTGTATAGTTTTCATCTCTCTTTTGGGGGAGGGTTTTTTCCCATTGGGTTTTTCTCTCTTTCCCCACTTTGTGAGAGATTTCATTGCCTTGGTTTGCATGCATTTTCATTTGTACATGGGTACCTAACATGACCTAGTAGTTGGGACCCATCTTGCATTACTTAGTTTCATTGTAGACTCAAGTGCATTCCCCTAAGTTGCACTTAAGGGGGGTGTTGGTGTAAATAATTATTCATCATGTATATTATTACACGTTACTTAAGTTTACTTAGGATAATACATTTCATAGTAGTTTGGGTATGAGACGCTTGGGTGTTTGTGCCACATTGGGATAGTGTGTGTAGGAGAATTTCCACCTTTTATGGTGTGATCTTGTTACTACTCTATCATATCCACTTATTGTGGAACGATAATCCCACCTTCGGTGGGTGATCTACCTCTTGTGGAGTATTATATTGTTTCTCCTACCTACCACACCTATTTCCTGCCTACCCTTATTTCTTATTGAGCCACATGTCATGTTTGTGTGCTCACATATCCATGTAGCCTTGCCTATATAAGAAAGTTCATATTCATTGTATGTAACAACAACGATTGATGATCCGATTGATTAGTATTTTCATCTTGATAAAATACAGCTTATTCCTATCATATATTTTGTCTCTTATTTGTGCTTTCCATTTCCTCTAGATCTTGGCAAATTCTCACAAATACTCAAAAGTACCCCTCAAATACTTGAACACTCTCTTAATTGCATCGCAATGCACCCTTCCAGGATTATTCATAAATTGACTAAGGACTCTGACTACTTGAGAAATGTCCATCATAGTATAGATGATAGCATATATTAGGTTACCAACAACACTTGCATAAGGTACTCTAGAAATGTCCTCCATCTCAGCAGGAGATCTTGGACAATCCTCCATACAAAGCTCTATCCCTTGTAATACTAGAACAACTAACTTCCTACAAGTTCTGATGTTAAATCTCTGCAACACATAGTTAAGATACTTTGGCTCATCCAAAAATTTCTACTAGCTTGATCTCTTATGATCTGAATCCCAAAAAAAATATCTTGTTGCACCTAGATCTATCATCTTAAATATTGCTAACTAATCTGAAATCATTCTTTTGTCATTCCCAATAAACAATATATCATGGACACATACAAGACTATGATGAGAATGTGACCATTCTCATATTTATAATACACACAGTGGTTAGAGGTAGAACTCAAAAATCTCAAAGATAACACATAGGTGTTAAAGTTTTGATAACACATGTTCTAGGAGACTATTTCAAACCATACAAAGATTTTTTCAACATACAAACAAGGCTCTCTATACCCTTTTCAATGAAATTCTCTTGTTGTGACATGTAAATTTCCTCCTCCAAATCACTGTGAAGGAACACTATCTTTGCATCCATTTGGTTGACTTCCAAATCATAAGTTGTTGCAAGTGATAATAGGAATCAAATGGATGTCAGCTTAGCTATAAGAGAGAATATTTCACCATACCCAATTCCCTCCACCTAAGAATACTCCTTGACGACCAACCATGCTTTATGCTTCTCAACAATGCCATCTAGACCCATTTTCTTCTTGAACAACCATTTACATCCAGCAAGTTTCCATCCTTCACGTAAAGGTAATAGATCCCATGTAGCATTCTTCTTCAATGTACAACCATATCTTCATTCATGGCTTCCATCCATGAATCTACATCATGCATATCCATAGGCTCTCTAATGTCCTTAGGCTCATCAGTTTTAGCAATCAAAGCAAATATGCAACTAGAATACAATAAATAATATCCAAACCTTTCTGGAGAATAACCATATCTTTCAAGTTTTTGCATATCAGGAATAGACCTCCTCAATTGTTGAGGTTGAGGTTCTTTGTCTTCTTTATAACTTTTAGATCTACCTGAGCTCTCCTCATCTTCAAGTCCAATAGGAGTGCATAGTTCATTTCTCATCGAAGTAGGTGGTACCTAAACTACTTCATTTTCTGTTTTTCTTCCTTCACTAGCTGGAAATCAATAGTAAAAGGTTTCACCCTGTTAGGATTCCCACAGATACTGAGAGGGGGGGGGGGTGAATCAGTATCTAACCAGTGAATAGAATTTCTTAACTTAAAACATGTAGAACATATTATAACAGTGTACCGGTATGCAAGAAATAAAGCAATAAATAGAATTAAAAGCATCCACATGAAAAGCACACCATAACACAAGGATTTAACGAGGAAACCCGGTGTGGGAAAAACCTCGGTGGGATTTGTAACCCAAAATATCCACTTACTGGCCAATAAGAGAATATTACTTACAAGAGGGGCCTGCACATGCAGGAAGGCCAACTGCCTAAAGCTCACTGCTCAATGGGAAGTCTCACTGACTTATAATGTGGATTATACAAATCCAATATCTTGTACTGCTTTACAATAGCATTTATAATGCCAGATCCAGTACCAGTTTCTGCTATGTTCTTTACATAAAACCTTTAACCTATATTTCGCATAATAGGTCTACCTTATATCTTTTCTTATTTTCTTACTTCTACTTCCAAAATGTCTACAATGATCTCTCTTATATATAAGAGTCATTTTACAACTTGCCAAGTCAGCTTTACAAAGATTTTACAATAATAAACAAAATATAATAAAACAAAATCCTGTCGGCCTCTATGCCAGTATACTTCCTTTCTTTGTGCCGGTGCCGATGGTCTGAGTGTCGGTGTAGAGTCTGATCGTTGATGCTAGTGAACTATCTTGCCGGTGTAATGCCTTGCCGGTGCCATAGGATTGTAAGGTTGCCATCAATGACAAAACCTTCAATCACCTACAATGTCTCATTGGAGTGTGCATATGCCAACACACCCCATGTAAGATCATACTTATACTATAGAGCACCTTCTCTGCAATTGGATCCCAAAGCTTGTAACCTTTCACACTTACACCATAGTCGATGAAGATACACTTAACCACCTTGTTGTCCAATTTTGATCTTTTCACTCAGCACATGTGCATATGCCTCACAACCAAAGACTTTGAGATGTCTCAATGAGGGATTCTTACAGATCACACCTCCACGGGTTTCTTTTCAACAAGCACCAATGTAGGAGATTTGTTAAGCAAATGACATACACATAATATATATTCAACCCAAAACCTCTATTCAAGCCCAACACCACTTACCATAATCCTATCCCTCTCCATCAGTGTTTTGTTCATCCTCTCTGCAACTCCATTTTGTTGTGGGGTGTATGGAGTCGTCTTGTGTCTCTCAATCACATGATCCTTATAGAACTTATCAAAATCTATCAAACAAAACTCATCGCCATTATTAGTCCTCAACCACTTAATTTTTTTACCAGTTTGATTTATAACCAAGGATTTGAATTCTTCAAACTGACTAAAATATTGAGATTTACTTATGAGGAAATACAGAAATGTCCTTCTACTATAGTCATCTATGAAAGAGACAAAATACACAGATCTAGATATCAAAGTAAAACACTTGATAGAGAGTTGTGGTTGGAGCATGATGATTGGCAGAGTGGTTGGGCCTCGAATGACCAGATCTACCATTATAGAATGGATATCTAAACACTGAGGCCTAAGACTAATTATGAAATTCATTCCTAGGAATTTTTTCATAGTGATTTTTGAAGATGGGACGGATAGAAATAAGTTTTTGTGCAAGGATAACTGGTTTATCAAGGAACATCCTTTGTATCTACAGCCCTGGTTCCCAAATTTTAATCCACTCCTGTTGGCAGTATATGATAGACCGATTTGGATTAGGATGTATAACTTGCCAATGGAGTATTGGGGAGATAAGTGCTTGGAAAAAATTGGTTGATCGCTGGGAACATTACTAGAAATTGATGAGGAGATTATTGAAGAGGATAGTTACATGTATGCCCGGTTGAAGATAGCGGCGGTCAAGGAGATTCCATCTCAAATTTCACTAGTCACTTCGATTATAGTCTGGATGCAACAGGTAGAGATTGAGAAATAAATTGTCCCATGCTCGAGATGTGGTAGCAAAATGCACCTAGAGGAGGATTGTAGAATGTTTGTCAGGAAGGCTAGAAGAAATAACTTCCCCAAGCAGTCAAACAAACACCATTGGGTAGAAAAAACTGTTAAACCTCTATTAATGAGTTTGAGTAATCTTCAAAAGGAACCGAAAAAGGAAGAGAAGGAGGTTCCAATAGGAAAAGAACCTATTAAAACGAATCAAATGGAGAAAGTGGGGAATTCGAATCCGGACATTGCAGATCATAATAAGTTACCCTTGACTTCTAATTCAGAATATGAAGAAGAATTAAGCCCAAAAGAAGAGGACATAGAAGATGGATTGGAGAATCTAGACCCTAGATGCATAAGTCAATCGACAAACATTCTTTTGGGAAGAGCAAAAGGATGTAGGGGAAGAAGGAGTCACAAGCAAGTCAAAGAGGAGAGGGCTTTTGAGAAAGGCATTGTCAGTGTTTTGGACTTCATGAAGAGAACCAAGGGAGGGGAACCCTCCCTTGGAGAAAGATGAAGATCCTTTCTTGGAATGTCAGGGGTCTATCGGCCTTTGACAAGAAGTGCTTGGTTAAAAGAGCATTAAAGAATCTAGATTATGATTTAGTTTTGATGCAGGAAACCAAGCTTAATGAAAAAAATATGAATGATTTCATCAATTCTTGTTATAATTGGAA
Source organism: Cryptomeria japonica (assembly GCF_030272615.1). NCBI lineage: Eukaryota > Viridiplantae > Streptophyta > Pinopsida > Cupressales > Cupressaceae > Cryptomeria > Cryptomeria japonica. The sequence goes on along the minus strand of NC_081406.1, from coordinate 104,253,664 downwards.
TCACATTGCTCAAGTGTCCAAAGGATCTGCAGGAGGATTAGGGGTACTCTGGAAACCCGAATCCTTTCAGGTCTCCACCATCTTCTCATACCAAAATTGGATGGCTTTTCAGGTGGTTAGATTGGAGGATCAATTTGATTTTCCACTTCTTAATGTTTATGGACCTACTAAGACAGAGGAAAAGAAAGAAGTGTGGAATGAGATCATAGCCCAGATGGGAAGCGTGGGATATGATAGGATGATTATGATAGGTGACTTTAATGCTCTTCTGGAATTGGATGATAAAGTAGGAGGGATCAGGAAGAACACTCAAGTAATGGAGGATTTTAGATTGTTTATAGATGATATGCGGGTTATGGATATTGTCCCAAAAAATGGAAAGTTCACTTGGACCAACAAAAGGCACAATTTCTTGAATATTTTCGAAAGGCTGGATAGATTTTTTGTCGGTAAATTTTGGATAGATGGTCATTTTAACCTATCTTCATTCATCATCCCCCAATCGGAATCCGATCACTTTCCCATCAGACTAATTGTGTATAGGAGTAAGCCTCCCCTAAGGAGTTATTTTAAGTTTCAAAGCATGTGGTGGAGAGATCCAACTTTTATTGTTAATTTGAAATCTTGGTGGGTGGAAAGTAAAATTTTTGGAGGCTCTCCAAGCTTCTATTTTGTAAAGAGATTAGGCTATCTTAAAAAGAAGATCAAATTTTGGAACAAGGAGCATTTTAAGAATATATTCTCTGAAAAATTTAGATTAGAGGAGGAAATGTCTAAATTAAATGAGAAAATCATGATGGCAGGTATGACAAATGAGGAATTTGAATTGGAGAAGTGCTTGAAGGATGAGTAAATGGAAACTCTATGGAGAGAAGAACTTTATTGGAGGGATAAGTCGAGAGAATTATGGATTGCAGAAGGTGACTCCAATACAAAATTCTTTCATGCATCGATGAAGGCAAGGAGATCTCAAAATTGAATTATCGGCATTCAAGACGATTCTGGCAAGAATTGCACCTCAAGGAAAGAAATAGAGAAAGCTATGGTTGATAATTTTACTAGAGTATTGGGCATCAGGGAAGCAGATAAGGAGGATTGTGTTCTGTTGGTTGACAGAACCATCGAGAAATTGCTAAAACAAGAAGATAACGAGATGCTTATGGCTCCTTACTCAATTGAAGAGGTGAAAAAGGCCACATTTTCATTGCATCCCCATAAAGCTCCAGGTCTCGACAGTTTCACTGCGGAGGTATTTCAGAGATGTTGGGAATTTATGGGAGAAGACATTCTTGATGTCGTTGAAGATTTTAGAAAGAACAGGAGGTTTGTAAAATCCATAAATCATACTATGATAGCACTTATCCCAAAAAAACAAACATGTGTATCTATGTCAGACTATCGGCCTATTTCACTATGTAACGCCCTCTATAAAATTATCTCAAAAACCATGTCAGAGAGATTAAAAAAAATCCTGCACAGACTCATATCAGAGAATCAGAATGGATTCACACCTCGTAGGGAGCTCGCGGATAACATTATTCTGACCTCAGAATTAATTCATTTGATGGCCAAGGATAGGATCAAAGGGATGGCGATCAAGTTGGATGTTTCCAAAGCATATGATAGAGTACTATGGCATTTTCTGGAGCATGTCTTAAGAAGGTTTGGATTCGACAGTAAGTGGATTGATTGCATTAAATTCTGCATTTCTTCTGTTTGCTTCTCTATTGTAGTTAATGGTGCAGTAAGTGGATTTTTTGCTACAACTAACGGGTTGAGACAGGGAGATCCTTTGTCACCTTCTCTTTTTGTTATGATGGCTGAAGTCCTCAGGATTAGCATAAAGAATAAGCACAGGGCGGGTGTTTGGAAAGGAATTCCCATTCATTCGGATTTGGTAAATATGACACACTCCCAATTTGCAGATGATACCCTTTTGTTTGGTGTTTCATCGGTTAGAGAAGTAGAGTAGATTAAGGAGACATTGGAGGAATACGCAAAGGAGTTAGGTCAACACATGAATAAAGAGAAATCATAGATTTTCTTTCTAAACACCAGTAGACAGAATCAGAATTCTATTTTGCAGGTCTTGGGTTTTCCAAAAGAGGAATTTCCCTTAAAATATTTAGGAATTTCAATAGGAACAAAATCGTACCAAAAACAACTTTGGGAAGAAGTGGTCAATAAATGTAAAGGGAAGGTGGATTTGTGGAAAAACAAATGGCTATCATAGGCTAGAAGGATACATATGATCAAATCTGTATTGTCAGCGGTCCCAATATATAGCATGTCTTGTTTCAAGATGTCTAGGCAAGCATATAGTAGTGTGGATGGTATGCTTAAGAAATTCTTATGGGAAGGATCAAAAGAGGTACAGAGAGTCCCTCTGATCAATTGGGATACAACTTGCCTCATCAAGGAGGAAGGAGGAGTAGGACTCAGAAAAATGGAACTGCAAAATAAAGCCTTGGGAGCCAAGCTAGAATGGAAGCTTTTTAAGAGTCCAAATAGATTATGGTGCAGAGTGTTTAGGAATAAATATTTGGATTCTCTGGAGGAAGAAAGGATCTTCACAATGGAAAATTCAAAGAAAGGATCTCCAAGTTGGAATTTCATTTGGGATAGCAGAAGTTTACTCATAGACCATTTATCTTGGATTGTAGGTAATGGCGAGAAGGCAAAATTTTGGTCAGACTCTTGGGGAGGAGAGAAACCATTGAAGGAATTTTTTGAAGATCATGAATGGGTCAATCTAATGGAAGCAAGAATAGGTAGCAGAGTTAAGGATTATTTTGCCCCTAGAGGTTCGTTAGGAGAGAGATTGGTATGGAAGAAATGTAGCATAGGCAACAGAGACCTATGTGCAAAGTTAGAGCAGATTTTATCCCAAAGACACATATTTGTGTCAAATAAAGATGACAAAGTATTTTGGTGTGCTGCTAAATTAGGAGAATATAAAGTCAAATGGGGGTATGAAATCCAGAGGAAGAGGATCAGGAACCCTGAGTGGCTGTACAAATTATGTTGGCATAACAAAATTCTTCCAAAAGCAGGAGCATTTCTTTGGATAGCTTTACAGGACTGAGCTCTCACAGGAAACAGATTAAAATCTATTGGTATAGCAGGACCAAGTAGGTGTATAATGTGTAAAAAGGATGATGATGTTAGGATTCCCACAGATACTAAGAGGGGGGTGAATCAGTATCTAACCAGTATTTAGAATTTCTTAACTTAAAACATGTAGAACATATTATAACAGTGTACCGGTATGCAAGAAATAATGCAATAAACAGAAATGGAAGCAACCACATAAGAAACACACCATAACACAATATTTTAACGAGGAAACCCGGTGTGGGAAAAACCTCGGTGGGATTTGTGACCCACAATATTCACTTACTGGCCAATAAGAGAATATTACTTACAAGAGGGGCCTGCACATGCAGGAAGGCCAATTGCCTAGAGCTCACTACTCAATGGGAAGTCTCATTGACTTACAATGTGGATTATACAAATCCAATGTCTTGTACTGCTTTACAATAGCATCTATAATGCCAGATTCAATACCGGTTTCTGCTCTACTTCTTACATAAATCCTTTAACCTATATTTCGCATAATAGGTTTGCCTAATAATTTTTCCTTATTCATTCATACATGTCCTACAATGACTTCTTATGTATATAAGTCATTTTACAATGATATCAAGTTGGCTTTCAAAGTTTTTACAATAATAAGCAAAATATAATATAACAAAAATCTTGTCGACCTCTGTGCCAATATGCTTCCTTTCTCTGCCGGTGCCGGTGGTCTGAGTGTCGGTGTAGAGTGTGATCTGCTGATGCTGGTGTAATGCCTTGCCGATGCCATAGGATTGTAAGGTTGCCATCAATGACAAAACCTTCAATTACCTACAATATCTCATTGGAGTGTGCATATGCCAACAAATGAAACCACCAATCATTTGCTTTATACATGTCCTTTTGCAAGTAGTTGTTGGGAATGGTTCTTTGATGTGATTGAATATCAAACTATAAGAAATGAAAGACTTATAGAATTTATGTCCTCTTGGCCCCTAATTTGCAAATCCAAGTGGGGAGATCTATGGCTAGTAGGGCCTTCTATGATTGGGTGGCATATATGGAGGGAAAGAAACAAGAGAATATTTAGAGAGGAATTTCATTATAGAGAAAAAACTTTTAAATCTATCAAAGCCGGTATTGAGGAAGTTGTGAGTGGTAATCTTAGGAAGAAAACTATCAAATTCTATAATGCATGGGATAAGAAGGTTGAAAAGAGGTGGACTTTCAAGGAATTGGACCAAGTGAGGATTGTGGATAAAACTAAAAATAGAAAGCAGGTCAAATGGCAAGCCCCAAAGATAAATTGGGCTAAGCTAAATTTTGATGGAGCGAGTAGAGGCAATCCTGGCAAAGCAGGGTATGGAACGGTTATTAGAGATGAAAATGGATCTTTTCTGCAAGCAGTTTACGGAAGTATTGGGGATACCACAAATAATGAAGCTGAAATAAGGGCATTGGAAGCAGGTCTGGAGATGTGTGTAGAGAAAGGTTATCCAAAATCATAGTGGAAGGGGATTCTCAAATCATAATTAATGGGGTAATTAAGAGAAAATTTCAAAGCTGGAAATTAAATAGGTGGCTAATTCGAATTTGCGCACTTTTGGAAAAAATATGAGAATTTGAAATCACCCACTCGTATAGGGAGGGCAATAAGGTGGCAGACATTCTAGCTAATATGGGAGTAATATCAGAAATGAATAAAAACGTCATTAGTAAGGATGAACTGATGGGAGACATTGAAGAATTGGTACGCAAAGAAAAGAATGAGGTATCCCGTGAAGGCATTGGGTGGCCCATGCTCTAGTAGAAAAGAGGACGAAAAGACTAATCAGACGGGATATTTGATCAGACTTTAGTAAGGATAGTCTTTTCTAGGTCAGAAAAGTAGAGAATATAGTAGCTCTGTGACGGAGTATGCAAACAGTGTCGACTCTCTGCAAAAGAGAATTGACTACCTTGGGCATGGACATTAGAAGAGATTTGGTTGGTTTAGGAGGCATCTAGAGATCCGGAAATCCTATATTAGATAAGTGGGCTTCGAAGGCAGGAGATATTTGCAAGAGAAGAAAAAGAAAATGGTGCACTTCTTGGGACTAAACTGTTCTAACTGTGAGGTTCCTCTGGGGTTTCAAATTAGGGACCTGTTCGAGACATCAGATTTTGGATGCGATGCCATTAGGGGAATGGTAGAATGCTATCTAAGTCTTGATTTTCATTGGTGCGATGGTGCAATATATGAGGCGGTCCTTGCGCCATGGTGGATATACTAGAATCTAGGGACAAATGTGCAGAACTGTTAGAAGGTTTTGTTAAAAAAGAAAATGGAGACACGGTTGCAGAAGCTATATATGATCTGGTGGAAGGTAGTAAGAACAGTGTGCTCAAGGTTTATTTCAGCCCCAAAAACTATTTCTCAGACACGAAGGAAGAGAGTGAGGAGGAGGAATGAAGCGACAAGGAGGATGGAAGAGATAAAGAAGAAGAAAAGGAGAGAGCAAGAGAGTTTGGAGAGGAAGTATGGCAACAGTTCAAGAACGGGATTATCAACGAAGATCTAGCTACCTTCAGAAGTTTTGCAGAATCTGAGGAGTGGTGGATGTTCGAGGCATCCACAAAGAAGTTGAATGATCTGGGAGAATACATGATTGTCATACTTCAACTTATGAAGAGTTAAGATCTTCTTCAAACTAGTAGTAGGTTGTACTCTTTATAATGTTGTGCTGGTTTTAGGAGTAGTTTGCTTATTATAACTCTCGAGGTAGTATGTGGGGCTGGGGTTGCTATGATTGTCAGGGAGACAGGCAATCGTTTTTGTAATGCCTATATATTGTAATTTTTTGTTAAGAAATATAGGGAGCTATCCCCATTAAAGATAGCACTTATCTTAATAAAAAATAAAATAAAAAATAAAAATAAAAATAATAAATAATAAATTAATTTTATAATACCATATAGTTTTGCTATCGTTTCATTTTATAATTTTCTAAGTAACATCTATTACTTAGATATTTTTTTAAGACTATTTTCATTATATTTATTTTTTAGGGGGAAATGATTTTTATTTTATTATCTTTAAAACTCAACTCACCTCTATGATATTTTCATCCCTATCCCATATGGTGATTAACCTCATCCAAAACAATACACATAAGCAAACAATACTATTGATTTAAATAAAGTAAAAAAACATAATAAAATATCAAAGATGTAACAATCACATGATTAAAAAAGAGAATAAGAACTATCTGCAACACTGCTAAAATATATTTGCCACAATAGATAAATACAGATGAACATTCTAGATTGGGGAAATTAATACCGCCAACCACTGGACATAAATGAATATGCATGCATTACTAAAAATAATAATATTCATTTTGTCCTTTCTAATAATGGGACCTACACTTTAATAAAAGACACTAGTGCGAGAGGCTATTTCCTGTATAATGTCCTATATTAACAATAAAATGCATTCAACAAATACAAAAATGTCAATAATCGAAATGAATATGAAAGTTGTATGTGGACATTCTCTGTACATTGTTCTCTACAAACAGTTATGTACATTGTCCTCTACAAACAATTCAATGCATTGAAGAAATACATAAATGTCAAAAACAGAAATAAATATGCATTTAATGAAATACGCTTTTTCAGGGATACATATCTTATGCCATAATATTTTATTCAGATTTAAGAAAAAATTATTTAGATTTTGGTACATTTCACTGAAGAATATAAGATTTTCTTAGATTCTTGTCATTTAATGTGATTTTGGATTATTCTAAATGAATTAAATATTTGTTCATTTAACAAAAATAAAAACACATTTTTCCCAATGACTGTTTGCAGAATAGACCTATAAGAAAAAAGATAAATAGTGTTTTCCAGATTTCAATAAAATGTACCTTAAACAAAACTATACAAATAAATATAAATGTTTCAAAATACTACAATATGATTGGCTAGCCTCAGGGAACTAATGCATCCAATGAATACATTAGTAATCTTGCCTACTGGTAGGAACTAATAATAAAAAGGAAAGTTCATTTAACTATTAATAAAAAAATAAGAGGAAACTTGAAATGGAAAATCTTTCTACACGTACAATGTGAAGACTTTATGTTTGTTTTGATTTAACTAAAATAAACCATTTTCATAAAAAGAAATTAAGACAAGATAAAGTTTATTAAAACAAACAAACAAAACATTCTTTTATAATTCTACATTCAATTTATTGTTGACATGTCCACAAATATTCATATATAATTATTAAATTATTTTGAAATATAAAAATATTATACAATAGATACAACCTTTTTTAATACCCAAGGCACCTATGATATTTTCACTCCTATTCTTTATGGTGATTGCCCACATCAAAAACAATACATAGAAACAAATAATATTATTGCTTAAAAAATAGAAAAATACAATAAAATATTAAAGGTGTTATATTCACATGATTAAATAATAATAAAAAATATATATATATATATATATATATATATATATATATATATATATATATATATATATATATATATATATATATATATATTATTTAACACATAACTTTAATAAAAAAATAAGAGGAAATTTAAAATGAGATTTTTTTTCTTAAGAAATGTAGGAATGTAAGACTTATTGTTTGCTTTATTTATTTATTTAAAAAAAAAAACTTTTTCCATAAAAAAAATTGAGACAAGATAAAATTGATTAAACCACACAAACAAAACATTTCTTTATAATTTCTACAATTTCTTTTTAAATATGGTGTTGACGTATCTTATTATTAAATTATAAAATATTATACAATAGATATAAACCTCATTTGAACATAATAAAATGATTTTATAATATCATAAATAAATATTACCCTCCTTTAAAATAAAATAAAATAATTTTATAATATCATTAATTTTGCTATCATATCATATTAAAGATTTCTAAACAATATCTACCCAACATATTCAAAAAATAATATATATTTTAAAATTAAAATTAATTATTATCTACAATCAAATATACATCCATTATGTTGGATAAAAAATGCATAATGAATGATTTAATGCCATCATAGTAATGAGACAATAAACTTTTTTTGTTTTCAATTTTATAATATCATAAATAACATTATAAATAGATATAACCCTTCTTTAAATATAATATAATGATATTATAATATCATATAATTTTGCTATCATATTATATTATAATTCTCTAAACAATATCCACCTAACATATTAAATGTAGTTCTACCAACGCTATGCTTTAGTGTGCACATTCTCTGGGCTTTGGCCTTCACTTCTTGACCTCCATAGTTGGGTGAGTGACTCTTGGAGGCCTTTGGTAGCTCATAATATTGAGCTTTTTCCTTCTGCCAAAGGCTTTTTTATTGCTTCTTTTACTTCTTCGACTGATCGAGATTTGGTTTTGGGCAAATTGTGGGCTTGGGGAGCTCACTCCCTCTTTGTTAAGCCTTGGACAACTTCTTTCAACCCTCTCACTGAAAGTTTGGGTTCGCCTTCCAAATCTCCCTCTTCATTTTTGGGAGCTTTCTTGCTATGATGCTATTGGCAACTCTTTAGGCTGCTTCTTAAAGGTGGATGATGCCACGTCTTCTATGGGCCACACTACCTTTTCTCACATTCTAGTTGATCTTGACATCTCGTTGCCTCTCCCGGGAGATGTGGTTCTTATGGTTGGAGATCGGCCTTGGACACAACTGTTAGATTTTGAGGGTCTTCCCTTCTGCTATCAGAAATGTTTCTCTACAAGCCATCTTGCTTTGGATTACTCTATCTCATGTCACAAAGGTGTTGCTACTTGGTGGAAGGATGCTACTGATGATCACTTGACCATCTATGTTGTTGAATCTGATTTGGATGGTTCCTCTCAGGGGATTGAGGTGTCTTTTACTACTGTTGATGCTGATGTTGATTCCACCATTTTGGCTCCTCCTGTCCTGATAGACCCTGTTGCCTTTGATTTGCAGCTTTTCTCTACACCTACTGGTTCTGCTCCTGATGCTCTGCAACAACGTATTGTTCCGCAACCAACTCATGTTCCGCAGCAGTCGGTTGTTGTCTTGCAACAACCTTTTGTTGGCTTTATTGATGGTTTACAAGCGGGATGCTTACCGCTTGGTCATTCCCTTGATGGCCCTGAGAGTAGTATCGCTTGGACTGCTGTTTGTTGCAAGCGGAAGGGGAATTCCTCCTCGCCCCCCCAAGGATTGGGTGCCCAAACCCCTCCTTGATTTGGGTCCAAGTTGTTGAAGGCTGGACAAGTTCCCTTTGTTCGACCTAGTTAGTCCCAGGCTTGCTCCGATGTGCTGTTTTTCTTGCCTACAAGCTTTTCTTTTTTTGATAGTCTCTATCTTTTTTAAGGGTCAGCGCCCTAATTAACATTGCTTTTTTAATCAAAACATATTAAATGTATACAAAATAAACAATAAATATTATTTAATTGGAATTCAAAACTCATTATATATTTTAAAATTTTAATTTATTATTATTATCATCTACAATCAAATATGCATCCATTATGCTAAGAAAAATGTATAACAAATGATATAATGCCATCATAATAATGAGACAATAAATTATTTTTTTTCAATTTTGAAAAGATAGCATGAAAAATTATAAATAAATATAAACCTCCTTTACAATATAATAAAATGATTTTATAATATCATATCATTTTACTTTCATACCATATTATAATTCTCTTTACAATGTCTACCAAACATATTAAATGTATACACAATCAACAATAAATACTAATTAATTGAAATTCAAAACTCAATATATTTTTTAAATGTTAATTAATACAACCATTATACTAATATATAAATAAAAAAGGTATCGCGATAGATCAGAAATATGCCTTCATGATAATGAGACAATAATTTATTTATTTTTTAAATTATATGTACGATCTTCTTCGTTATTGTTTCCTATTATTTTCCCTCCCGTGCGATCTTATCAAACACTTTTGAAAGGCGTACAATGCGATCCAGTCATATCATCACATCGCTATTTGTAGATTGTTTTTTTTTGTTATCAATCATGTCGGAATTTCCGTAATGATTTAACATTAGGGAAATTGATATTAATAATGCGGCTGAAACAAATCAGTTTTCTTCCCACCCGTGTTACCTAATCACCCACTTGTGATCTATTCATGTGTGGCCACATGACCACTATCACGTCACTTTTTCTTTTAAACTTAACATCTTCTTTCCAGTCTATTTCAATATTGGGTGGAAACACTTCTAATGTTTTATATTAGTTATTAAAGTTTATGACTATAGTTTTAAAAGGTTTATAATTGAAAGAGATTTGTTGGCATATATTTTAATCTAAAAGGTGATTGTCCTTTCTTAAAGGGATGTGACTAAATTGGTTCTAAAAAGTTTGTGTTATTGACTTTTGGAAAAATCAAATCTGCAATTTGTTTTGTCGATCACATCAAGGATCTGTAATTTTCAACTAACACGAAGGTTATGCGAAAATCGTACTTTTTGGTTATATCTATTTATATTAGGAAATGTTTTTTCTTCATAATTCTAATAGATTTATTTTGAAGATTTGAATGATGATTTTTTTTCAATTAAGTTTGTGGTTAATTTATATTGGAAAAGAATTTTATGTAATAATAGGTATATAAATGGTGTGTTTTTAGTTAAGAGTATGTACATAATTTGAACATTCTATATTGAAAAATGTTTACTAGACTTGATTGTATATAGATTTATTTTTAAAATTTGAATGGTGAATTTGTATATTTATGCTATTTTCATTTATGTTTGTGGTTAATTTAGATTAGAAAGAATGTTATGTAATAATGGGTGGATAAATGGCATGTTTTTAACATATGGCATAAGTTTTCCACAGTGTATGAATTGCAAATAATAAATTTTTGAATAAAATTGTGTGTATTATATTCGACGTTTCGAATCATCCTTTTGGATAAATGGTGTGTTTTTAGTTAAGAGTAGGTGCGTAATTTGAACCCTCTATATAGAAAAAAATTCAATCTTTGATTGCATACAAATTTTTCTTCAACATTTGAATGGTGGACTTGTATATATATATGTTATTTTTAATTATGTTTGTGGTTAATTTATATTAGAAAGAATGTTATGTAATAATAGGTGTATAAATGGTGTGTTTTTAGTTAAGAGTAGGTACATAATTTGAACCTTCTATATAGAAAAATATTCAATCTATGTTTGCATATAGATTTATTATAAAGTTTTGAATGATGAACTTTTATGTTTATACTATTTTCAATTATGTTTATGGTTAATTTATATTAGAAAGAGTGTTATGTAATAATAGGTTTATAAATGACGTTTTTTTAATTATGAGTAGGTACATAATTTGAAACTTTTGTATAGAAAAACCCCCAATCCTTGATTTATATAGAAACAATGAGTACGCTAAAATAGATCAAGTGAGAACAGTCAGTATATTTTGCAATCTAGATCATGAACCAAGATCATGGTTCAAAGTCCTTAGTGAGTATGGTTGATTGACTAGAAGTCAATTTCAACTAAAAGACCCTCCCTAATTCATAGATATCCTCACCAATTCCCCTACCTTTATAGCCAGATTCCAAAGTCCTTCCTCTTTTATAGACAAGAAGAATCCATTGATCCTCACTTTTATCTATTTGTCCATTTCCTATCTCAAATTGGATTTGTAGTTGTATAAGTCATCTCAATCACTTCCACACTAACTAAAATGGACCCTTCACTTTTAAAATTCAAATTTATGTTTGGGGTTAGCTTGACCTATCATTATAACCGTTGTGTCAATTTAAGGGAAGAAGATATTTTATTTATGACTCATGGTGTTGTATTTAAAGATGTACTCGAGTTCATTTTATTTTATTTTTGCAATAAGTCAAATAAAATAATAATTACAATAGAGGCAACCAAATAGTTGCCACTAAGAACCAACAAAAATAACAATATAATAGCCCATAATATCCAAGAAAAGGACTAAAATAATAATAACTCAAAAGGAGCATAACCCCATACCATAGTTCAATTTAGACCATGAAGACATATCTAGGTACCTAGAATCCTAGAGCTATCATTTACCATTTGCATCTAGTACCATCCTTACATGATTTGACATGTAAGAGAAACACTATTCCTGTCATGTGCAAACCAACAAGCATGACAATTTATTTTTTTATAGAAGAATAAATTATAAAAATCAAGGTGAACTAAATTGCATTCTAAAAATTAGTGCATACAAAATTCTATGTAGGAAAAAATTAAGAACATCAACGCGAACTAAAATTGACATTTTAAAAATCAGTAGAGATCAAGTTGTCAAATCAACTCCATACTTGTAGGACTCAATTCACAACATAAAAGTAATGTAAAGTGATAGAAAAATCATTCATTGATTCTAAGACATTCATTTGAGCATCAACGATATTTTGTGTTACTAGTGGGTTTATTATCATAATTTTCTAGCTAAGTGCTTGCATCATTGTATTTGTCTTACAAATCATTTATTTATATTAGTGTTATGTATTTATTTATCATTCCCAAAACACTAAATATAAGGTAGATTCTATATATTAATGAACTATTTATTTATTTACCCTAGGTTAATGTAAAGGAATTGTATTTTATCTCTTATATTATAATGTGGTTGTTTTTGTTTATTTTTTGTTTTGACAAATCTACCTACTCTTACACCCCCTTAAGGTTTTGATCTTTTGAATTTTACTAATTTTATTGCTTTGCGAGTAATTTAATTTTCTTTAATCTTTCTATCTTTCTTTGCATAACATTCAACAAATTGTTTATGTTACATGAGCTACTCGAAAGCTTGATTTTGTTTACAAATGTGTGAAAAAACCTTTGTATTGCTAACCTCTCTAATGATATTGGTGTCATTTTTTATGTGTATAAAAAACATATTGAGGATCATGAAAACCAAAAATATTATGATCATAATGCTCATGTTACCAAGCAAGATCTTTCTTTTATTATATAATTACCTGATGTTGTTTATTATATAATTACCTATTGTTGTACTATGCATAGCGCATTAGTATGTGCCCCTTATGACACATATTATTCATAAGATTATTATTTGTGTGGCTTTTTCCAATGGTGTATCCTCCTATACATCCACCCACCTCTCACTTTATTATAATCCTTCCTCCTCTAATACTATAACTACCACTTTATTCCCTTCAACACAAATATTGTCACTCGTATTTTTAGCCATTCCTTTTATCAGTACCTCTAGTATCATCACCACTTTTCCTTCCACTAGTTTCCCCTACCCCTCATCCTCCCACATTTACTCATACCCATGTGGTTACTAATGTTGACCTATACACCTATGTTTCGTATATCCCTTCTCTTCCTCATCTTGTGGTCACCTTAGCTATAATGTGTCTTCTCCTTCTATTGATATAATTTTGTTCTCTTATAACTAATCCTCTTTATTTTATATCCATTATTTCTCATATTCCTCATGCCACTAATATTCCCACCTCTACCTTAAATACACTAATTAAGGAATTTGGTCAAATTAATAAAAAAGTGGATGATATGACTACTAACCATGACTCTATTATATATAATTCCCCATATTGCACACCTCTCACCATTGAAGTTGTAACATATCTATAGACATCCAAAATTTGCCACCAAATCTTTCATCCTAACTTTTTTGTAAATTAATTAAATAAGTTATTGTTATATTAATTGTCTTCACCATTTCATCATTGATTAATTCTACTCTAGGGTCGATTAATCAAATTTAATCAACTATCCTTAGTCTTCAATCCTTCCAACCTAATTAAGGGTAAGCACAAAAATATGAGGGACCAAAAAGTGGCCATAAAAATAGCATAAGCATATTATAACGTGCTTGTGCTACGGTTTGTAGTAACCCTATAAAATGCTTGTGCTATATTTAGCTTTAAATAAAAAAAGAACTTCAGGTTGGGCTCATTTGAACTCAACCTCCTAATAGAAAAATGTAGTTTGAAACCCTTCTAGAGAACACTTGCACTATGGAATAGCTTGTTCATCGCTAGTTTTCTACCAAATTATCACAAAAATGTTGCCACAATGTTGTTAAGGTTGAGGAGGTAATTTTTTTAATTTTTTAGTGTAAAATTTTTATAAGTAGATAGAAATAATTTTGAGTGGAATTTATTTTATTTCTAGGAATTGAGGATGTCCCACCAATTAATCATAACCCTAATTCACCAGTTCATAAAAAATTATTGAAGACAATTGCAATAAAACCCTTTTGTCAATGGCTCAATATCCTCCCAAGATGCCAAAAAATGTATCAGGGAAAATTAAAAATCAATAAGAGAGAACTTGAAGCAATAATTGGAAAGGTTGAGAGATCCATTAGGAATAAAATGCCACAGGTCCACCCTCACCACTTCACTATAATCAATCATCTCTCACATAGTATCTATGAGTGGCCAAATCAACACTTGGCCAAATAAGAGGGAAGAGCAAAGACAATTTTATGTGGAAAAATTATTCTATGATCATATGAAAAAAATATTAAAATCTAACTTTTGTGCATTTTTCATTGACACATTAACTAATGCACCCATACACGACACTTGTCTAGGAGGATTTTTATACATTAATGCCACCATCAAGGGATAATGAATAATTTTTGGGATAGATGGTGGATAGTTTTTATCATCCTCCATGAAATAAAAATGAGGTCCTGTAATACTTTACTTGGAAACTCTATTGTGATTTTATCCTCAATGAGATCTCAATTACTTTAACATATGAGAGTTGCAAGGTAGAGGTGGTTGCTCTATACAGGATAGAGTGAGGCACAACGTACCCAAAAATAGGCACCGAGATCCATCGCTAGAACAAAGTTTGAGCATATCACTATCCTTTTCTTGTGAAGGAGGGTGTTGAAGTCGAGACCCTACAATCCATTATCTCATTAACTCAAACCCTTCTATAGTACACTAAGCCTCTAACATAGGGTGATGTGGGCGAGTCTTCCAGGTCTCAACCTTTACCTCTTTTATGTTGAAATTATAGATTTCTTTGTGATTATGGTTTTGGGAATGATAATGATGCATGTACCTAGTTCTACATTGGATTGGATTCTCATGACAAAAAAGTTGTTGGATTGAACATTAGGCATTAGTAGACAAGTAAATTTTAATAGGGTAAAACTCAATTTATTATATATAATTTTGAAATTTAAGATTAGCTAGATTACTACATTGATTGTAATAAATTTTAGGTCCTAAGAAATCACCCTACATTTAGCAGCACTACAACTCTATTTATATGAAGATGTTGAGTCCACATGTATGTAACTGGTAAAGAAATAATAAATAGAGTACACGTGAATAGTTTAATCTTATATGAATGGTAATCTTATAACTCACATTAGATGTTGAAAATGTAAATATGGGGCCTTTGTCATCAACACTTGTTAGTCAAAGTGGTCATACATATTTCATTATAGTAATCTTGACTGTTTTTTATGATTAAATATTTGTAAAATAATGTTAGGTAGATATTCAAAGTGGTCATACACATTTCACTACGATAAGCTTGACTATTTTTAAGATCATTAAATGTTTGCTAAATAATGTTAGGTGGATTCTGGTAATTTAATAATGTTGTTTTATTTTTAGAGGATGACATTAATTGATACTCCTATTATTCATACCACAATGGAGCATGGTATGTTGTAGATTGAGGCTCCATATTAATTCTAAATATCTTGTTTTATTGAATCCTTTATGATTTTGAATAATATAATTGTGAACATATTTTAGTGGTGGGTTTTATCCCAAAAAGGTTTCTCATATAAATATCTAAATGTTATGTAAGAATATTATTTCATTTACTTTCATAAACATTGTTAGATAGATTTTGCAAGTACTGTTAACTATTATATGAATACTTTGTCTTAAGTTTCTTCATCCTAGTATATAGATTATCTATGATAGGGTTGAAATGCATAAAAACAAGTCTATTGAAATACATAAAAATAAGTCTATCTTATATGTGGAGATTAGAAGAGATAGAGAAAACAAAAAGATCTGGCAAGGATAGGGTGAGTATGTTGATTTTATGTTATAGCTTTTCAACATGGGAAAATATAGACTAGCGAGTTCTTATTTAGAATTAAGTTATTAGTTGATTAGTGTTTGTCTTCACCAAAATAAATGGAGGATATGTCTCGTGTTTCTTACATTAGTGTAGTAAGTAATTAGATGAATGTTGTGCTTATACTAGACATTTCCTAACCAATGGGAATCTTGATGGAAAATTTAATGTAAGTCTTGGTAGAGAGAATCGTGCAATAATAAAGAGAGTTTTTTGGTACTTGTAGGGCACTATAGAGTATTTTATTTGTTGCTAGGGTTATTTGCAATATAATTATGGCCACTTACAACATCACAATATGGTCACAGTAAAATAATATTGAGAACACTTGTAGCAAAGCTAACATATACTTGCAACACTTGGAGGTTCAAGGGTTCTTTGACTTAAATTAGACAAGAGATGTATATAGTATATTTTCTAGTGGTTATGTTTGTAACCTATTTGGTGGTGTGATTAGTTGGATGAGAAAGTAAAAAGCTATGATTTTTTATCCACAATAGAGCTAGTGTACATAATAGCTATTTATTCTTGCAACAAGGCAATCTAGATTTAGAGATTGTGTTTAAACATTGAGATTAGCTATTGAAAAATGTACATTGAATGTGACCATTAGAGTGCCATGAAACTAGCAAAGGCCATGTTTTTTTCATGCATAGAATAAATGTTTAGTATTAATTTATTCATGGAATGATGGGGGATGGAAGGGTGATTCTTGAAAGGGTCGACACTTTGGTGAATGTTGTAGATGCATTGATGAAGCATGTGAGAATGAAGAATATTAGAAAAGATGCCTCAACCTTACACTCCAATGTTTTATAGTAATTAATTACTTGTATTTGTTTATTATTTTATTGGATGGGAAAGAGGTGTTTCACTTTGAGTTGGCATTCGTGGCCATGTGGGAATATTTTTAATGTGTGTAAGAGGTTATAAGATCACCCAATGTCATCATAATGTGTATCAACATCTTATGTCATTGTAAGATGTGGGATACTTGTGATGGATTCTATAATGTGTAAGAGTGGTTGTAAGAGAGATACTAAAATATTGATCAACATTATGATGTATCATTAGATATCTTTAAATGGAGATAATGGATCCAAAGTTGAGTGCCCAAGTTTGTAAGTTAGTCATTATGGATTATGGTTTTGTAAGAGGAATATATAATATTAACATGTTGACTCATCATGGGAGTTGGATATTAGAATTCCATGTCGAGATTTACGTACAATTTTTTAGGTTGGTGTTTTTCCATGGTTTATGGTTTACTATTTTGTATCTTCTATATTATAGTGCCCAGGATGTAGATGTAATATGATGTAAATTTTGTAGAGGGGTTATGCACCTAATTTTTTTGCAAATATTTGTTAGTTTTTAATAGTAAAAAGTAGCAAAATAAGGGTGTTGACCCTTTCCACTAACAACCCATTGTCAACATTAACATTAACAACACAAAGGTTAACAACATAAAGCCAACCATACAATGGCTATTTGAGCACATGGCTCCTATCATCAGTAAGGAACTTAAAGAGTTCCTTGTAATTTCCTTCTTTTTAGGCATAATTGCTCAAGACTTTCCTTTGCATTAGACATATGGAGGTAGAAGAGCTATGCATCACCTTCATTGACCTTCATATTGAATTTGGAGACACTGTCCATGTTTTGTTCTATCTCCAACACCTTCTTTCTTAGGGTCGCTAACTATTTTGTAATGGTCTTGTAGTTGACACAATTGCACTCAGTCTCCCCCTGACAGATGTCTTCCTCTTCAGGCATTACATCTTGAATCAGGTATAGGAGTTCATTTTATTCAGATTTGTCACTAGTTGGTTTGTATGAACTTTTAGCCTTCCAAGTGTCGTCCTCCTCTTCATCTTCATCCCCAGCTTCCTCCTCAATGTCGACAACTTTCTCCTCCTCCGATTCTTTGTAATAATCAACTAGCTATTCTCATGTGAAGGATTGAGGTTCTTGATGTATTATAACAAAAATAGTATTATGAATTTACGTTAGTTCAATATTTAGAGGTTGGGTCTTTTCTTGAAAGTTTTTTTCTAAGATAAATATTCTAACATTATGATATTATTTTGTGTATACTTTTCTTCTAAAGTAGCTAGATCATATTTTTCTTGCACTTCTCTACTCATTTATTAGTGTAGGAAGTGTTTCCACTATTGGTTTCCTTTCAATTGAGTGGATGCAGGTTATTTGAAATCCTTATTTATCATCATTAAATAGACCTACTTAGGGGTTTAGACAAAGGATAATAAATAATTATTTAGCAAGCTCCTAAAGGATGTTTGTTGACATTTCATGCCCCTTTATAAACCACAAATGATAAAGATACCCAATATGGGTAATAATGACCGTTTCATACTTTTGGTTTGTGCTCCTTTTCTCAATTAATTTCTTAATTTTCCAAACCCAAAATTTGGATATCAATGTTTGATCAAAGGTACCATAGGAACTGAGAACAATTGGCTCCTAGTTCCCATGGAACCCCTAATAAAAGAAAAATGTGAAAGAGCAATGGACAAGGTATGGAAGAAGGTGAAGGTTAGACTCTTAGGTAACCCTTGAGGAGAAAAGTGACAAAATAGCTAAGGCATCGTGGGTGTATGAGGCATGTGAAAATGGCATGGGGTATGTGTTGCGCTCTAGGTCCAACACCTAAGGCAATGAACAAGTATGTAGGGAGGGGAATGGTTGGAAAAAAACATGTCAAAGAAGAGGTGGAGGGGGTGCAAAATATTTAATGCCTCCTTACAAGACAAATAATAGAGGAAAAGATAAACTATCAATGGATTATGAATGATAAGGTGGGAAAGATACATACAACTCATAGGTAAGAAAATGAAAGAAGCTGCATGCACACAATAAAACCTAAAAAACATGCTTTATGCAACACATATCTCCTCTACATGCATTAATGCATGTTGACCTTCCCATCTACTCATATTGAGTTTTTTAATTGTTGGGATGACGTTTAAATACATTTTCATAGTTTCCAAGAAGATTTGTAGGCTTCCACACCTCATTTATTCATCTACAAGTCCTTTTCTATTGCATGGCAATGCTTGGATCATGTTTTTAGCGCTCTTCATGGGATTTTTAACACTCTTCTTCCATTTTATCATTGCAAGCATGCTAATTGCTTTGGGAGGGTTTCTTATATCTATAGATTATATATTTTTGTGTGGTATGTTAGAATGTTGTAGGATGACAACTTGGGTTTCCCTCTTGCCACAACCTCCTATCTATGTCTCTGTCTCTATCTCTGTCTTTGTCTCTGTCTTTGTCTCTGTCTCTATCTTTGTCTATATCTATCTGTCTTGTCTCTCTTTGTCTTTGTCTGTCTACCCATCTCTCTCTCTCTCTCTCTCTCTCTCTCTCTCTCTCTCACACACACACACACACACACACACACACACACACACACACACACACACACACACACACACACACACACACACACACACACACACACACACACACACACACACACGTATTAGGCATAAAAGGCATTTGTCTACTCATTTGTAGGGTTTATTCTTGCTTTTTTTTTTCTCCATGAGAGCTCTGCACCACTACAAATCTACCTTGTAAAATAGGCTCCATGCCTTTGGATTAATAAAAATAATAAATTTTACCTTTTCTCATGTCTTCCATATGGTGAGAACCTTCTTGCCTATATGAATGCATAATCATTCTATATTCTATACATGTAGGTTGTGTGTAAAATTGTTCATAGGAGTTATGTATGGGTTATTTTCCCCTCTCAGTGCTTGTCAAGCTTCCTTCACCTTCACGATTGTCTTTAGAAATCCTAAAATAGAGGATTGTGTAAGTCTTGTTGGCACTTTTATTAATTCCTTGTGCTATAGTGAGAAATAAGAAACCATTTAATCTAGGTGCATCACCACCCTTTACCTTATATGCATCTCCTCTCCCCTTTTCCCTTGAAATGAGTAGATTAGGAATAGCTATAGGATTATTCGTAGGTTAAAGATAAGGAACCAACCCTTACTCTAGATGATTGGATTCATTTAGCAAGGTCCTACACCTTCAAGCAATTCTAATGTTCCACTGAGATGTTGGATTTGAGATCCAACAAAGCGACACATTTTATATTAACAACATTGTTTATAAAATCGATTTTGATATACATATCACATACATAAAGAAAAACATGTTGTAGAAATCCAAGTAATATAAGTTTATCCATAACCCTATATTTAGTTTCACATGGAGGTTTAGTCTCAAACTAATTATGATAATTAAATTGTGAGTGTGGAAGTGAAATAAATTGTTGTATAATTAGATTTCCAATTTGGGAATGGGTATCTTGGTAGGTCCTAATTTTTTGACACCATGGCAAATAGATTCCTAACATTTGCCACAACAATTTCCTCATCTTACCTAAAACTAAGTACATTTAATTTATGTCTCATATTAATTACATAACTTATTGCATTATCTCTTCTTAGTCTCAAATACTACATAAAATTGATTATATATTTAATTATGTATGTGGGAGATTCATTCCCTTACAAATATATTGCTATGTTTTAAAGATTAATCACAAATTTTAAATTTATAATTATATCAATGTAAACAAGACAAGATACCTCATTTTGAAATAATATAAAATAATTGACCCAATGATGATAATATTAGCACATGTACAATAAGTATTTCATCCTACTTAATATACCTGACCTAGAGGTTTAGTATAGGTTAATCTAATGGAAAGCACACATAAACAAATACTCAACCTAGAATAAAGATAAAAAATTGGTGTCTAATATATTGACATGTGTACTTGTAATATTTTTAAAGGAAATGATAAGGATAAGAATTCTTATCTTTACAATTTAAGAGTGATGCCAATTAATGTTACAGATTATAAAATATTTTGATTTTTTTTTTGAAAATATGGCCTCTATATTTTATAAGCACTCATGATTTTGTGCCTGATTTGTAGATTTGCAGACTATTAAAATATATGTTCATGTATTTGGCATAGGTCCATGAATGTGATATAATCCTTTGCACTCAAACTCATCCTAGCATTGAATCTGACTTCTATTTTTTTCTCACTCTATTGATCACTCTCCTATGCTCTTCTAGTTCAACTTGAGGGACTAATGGTATAAAAATAAGAGTTTAAAAAGCCACTGCAGGATATGCAAAATTATCTCGAACATAATGGTTTGATGTGGGTTTCTATATTTCCTTTACCATTTTAACGGGGTATCAATTATTGTTTGTATGAGCGTGAAGGAAATGGAAGATAGATCTATTTGGATGCGTGAGGAATGAATGACTAGGTTTGTTTGGGCATTAAACTGAAGTCAAGCTTGTCGGTGTGGCTTCATAAATCTACATTCAAATTGATTGTTATAAATCTACATTCAAATTGATTGTTGGACATTTTTCATCGCTGGGCGTTCAAACTATCTATTGTTTGAAAATAAATTTGGAGGTATTGAAAATGGAGTAAAGGTATTTGCTAGCCGCTATTGTTTGGTATACAATTTGTGGAAGGTGAGTAATGTCATCCTCCAAACAATATAAACTAAGAGCGTCAATGAAAGGAGTTTTAATGTGATAAATCTTTGTTCGTAGTCAATGACCAATGGAAATAGAAATATATTTATGTTCTGTCTAGGTCTATTGATAAAAGGCATGGAATATGTTAACAAAAGGTGTTGACAAAACTGGCATTGCAATGGTTTGGTGAGTTGGTAGATAAGAACTCTAACTTTTGTATTTGAGTTATAAGGATTTCTAAAATTGGTTCATTTTTTTCAAAAAGGTGTTCATTAGGTTAAAAGTTTAACACTCAATCTCTTTCTTTTAATTATAGTTATCCACGTGTCAAATGTTGCTTTTATTCTTTGTTCATGTAAATAGTTTATCAAACTAGTTAGCTATTAGAATGTCTAGAGGTAGTCCTATTCACATTGCTTAAGTTTTCATTTAGGGAGTTTTAGTATTTTATCTCACCTCATGTGGTTGAGACATGTGTATTCACTTTGTGAGACACCTCTTTACATACACACATACCACTTACTAGAACACTTGTCAAGTTAGTTAACAAGTGTCTCATCCTTGGAAGGATAGTCAAGTTAGGTAACACATGTCTCATCCTTGGAAGGATAGTCAGTCATTGTGTTCGACTTGCCTACTTCCACTAGCTTGCTTATACATGCAAGCCTACATCGTACATTCTACTCAACTATTTGATATTATTCATTTCTCTCTGTGTGCTCATGGCTTGTGGAATTTTGGTGTTTTCTTATTGATCTTGGCCAATCCCAATGCCATTTTTCTTAATTCTAACAAGGGTTTCAAGCCTTTGAAAGGGTCACATGTGGCATATAGTGGGTAGAATGTAAATATAATATATTAGAGAATGGACAAAATGGAGGCATGAGACATTTACGGAACAAGGGTTTCAAGCCTTCAAAAGGGTCACATGTGGCATAAAGTGGGTAGAATGTAAATATATTGGAGAATGGAAGAAATGGAGGCATGAGGACATTTACGATCCCAAGCTAGCTTGTTACTTAGGGATATTTCATTACGAGAGAAACACCTTATCTATTTGTGTCTCTTCAAGGAGCAAGGGGGGCTAGGCTCTTCTTGTTGGTGCATTTGATGTATCTACATTTGTTGAGGTTTTGTATAATAGAGGAGGAATTGTTTCCACAACACCAGAGGAGAAATTTGACATGCTCGAAGGAGATGTGGACTCTTAGAGGAGAGTTGTTCTTTGGGATTTGACATACTCGAAGGAGATGTGGACTTTCAGAGGAAAGTTTTCCTCTAATGAGAGATGGAAACACTTTATATGTGCTCCCATATTGTATAGTGGTTTGTAGGTTCTATAGCTAGGAGATTCGCTAATGGTTTTAGTTTGGTGTTTCCTGGGTGATTAAGGAGGATTGGTGAATGTGCTTCATCAAAGGCTCCAAAAGAGTGTTGTGATCAAATCTTGCAATGTTTCATCCTTTGTTTCTAGTGATGTAATAAGGGGGAATGTTGAAGTTATTACACCTATACTTAGATAGTTTACTTTAGAATAATACATAAATATATATAGTTTATTATGTTAGTTGAGAAGTTATTCCAATGAGTTAGTTTCATTGAAAAAAAGACTTTAAAAAGCCATTGCACTATAATGTAAAATCATTTCAATTGAATCAAATACAAATTTCATATTTATTGTATATTGAGCATAATAATTTGATGTGGTTTTATGTATTTGCTCTACCATTTTAACACATGATGTATGTTGTTATTTGTCATTAGAAATATTTGAAGGGAGATTGAAACCAAAATATAACATGTGACAATGAGTGGATTATGAAATGCTTATGATAGGTGAATGGAATATGCTATGTTTAGCTTGTGAATTGATCTCAAGATTCAAGTGTTGGTTTTCTAACCAAACATTTAAGTGCTGAATTTTTCGGTGGTTTCAGCTCATGATTTTGTAATTGCCATTTGATGATTTTGTGCATTATACTCTCTTATTTATTGGGTGCTTGAGATAATTTTTTTGGGATAGTGAGTTTAGTAGGTATTGTTATTTTACTAAAGTAACTTCAAATATGTTGTTGGTAATACTCCGATAAAAGCTAACTCTACAAGTGTGTTGCAAAGAAACACAGTGTATTATTTAGTAGTAAAAATATATCACTTGAATCCTAAATGAGTCTGTAGGCTAAAAATAACATATTCCTTGCACCTATCAAAAAATCGTTATAATTCACTCACCATCTTGGGCATTCTATTTTGGCTCCATTATCTCCATTGAAAGATACCTTCTAATGTTTCATACCATGCACCATAAGTTGATCAAGACACATAACACCCTCTTGTGGCTCTTTTATGTATAATAAATGTCTAACATTTTTTATGTGGGAGATCCAAATTTTGGAAGCCATAACTTTTAATTTGGTAAATTGATTGAGCCAGTTGTTTTCAAATTGAAGATGTGGAAGAGATAAATATCATTCTAATTAACTTGCTCTAATTAAAATCCATTTCAACGATTTTTTAGAACCAAAATCAACCTTTAAAATTTTAAAATTATTTTTTATCTATCTTTTTTTTTTTTTTTAAATTCTTAGAATCAAAACACATTTCCTACAATTACATTATTTATATATGAAAATGATGTAAATATATAAAATACACCATTACATATAAAATTTGAACCATTTTTTAAATTTACATCATCTAAATCAAAGCTAATTAATTAAAATTCAAAAATCAAAGCTAATTAATTAAAACTCAAATGATAGAGAAGAAACACTATTCTTTTTGAACTGCTCATTATTTATAATTTTTGTACTATGCTTTGCTGAAAAAAAAGGAAAAACATTTATGAAATATAATGTTGAAGAGCTTAGACAATTATATTATGAATAAATGTAATAGTAGATAATTGCAACAAATTCAACAAAGTGAATTTTAATAGTCAAGCGGTATTTGTTTTTCAACTTAAAACAACTCTACATTCACATACAAATTTAGTGAGGCAGATAACATTCAATATCAATGACATAACCTTTATGCCAAATGACAATATCTTTAATACTTTTTATACAAGTAATGCACATGCAAGCTCTAAAAGGCAGTAGCAATTATGACTTCTTTATTA
This sequence comes from Cryptomeria japonica, assembly GCF_030272615.1. Taxonomy (NCBI): domain Eukaryota; kingdom Viridiplantae; phylum Streptophyta; class Pinopsida; order Cupressales; family Cupressaceae; genus Cryptomeria; species Cryptomeria japonica. The sequence goes on along the minus strand of NC_081406.1, from coordinate 104,228,744 downwards.
CTTCATATATCTATAACATTCAAAGAACCGAAATTAATTGAGAACATATTGAGTGTATAAAAACTGTTTTCCTTTTGAGAAGTGAATCAAAACTACACGCACAAGTCTTAAATAAAGTGATCCACATGCACTTGGAAATTTTTTTGTTACAAATCTACATTTGATATAATTCACGTGCACTTTGATGATGTCCTTTGCTATATTTATCCTTGACAGAAGATATTCATTTTACATAGGTATAGGACATCCACATAAGTGGGATAATGATTCAACATTTTTAGAGAGGTAGAAGAAATCTGAACTCCACTAAAGAAGCTTTAGTAGAATGGTATTTGAGGCAACCATATTTTGTCATAACATACATGATTATAAATACAAATAAAAAGCAAATCCCATGCATGAGAAAAATCCAAACTTCTAATAGAAAAAAACCTAATTTTTATTATTTTGGTTTATAAAGCATGTATATTTTTTTATATTAGTTTCAATTTGAGTTGTAAGGGTTATGTCTTCTTAGGCTCTGAACTAGTGTATAGTGATAAGGACAGTTTCAATTTTTTTAATAAAAGGAGTAGTAATATAAGGTCAAATAAGATTTTTTATCACTGATATATCTTTATCTTTAATTAATTTGAAGTACTTATGAATGGTTGTGAGTGTTGATTGAGACTATTCTTTACATTTTAAGATAATAAATTAAAGTATTAAGAGATTAACTATGTTTCCTCTTCTTTTAATTATGTAATTGAACGTTATATTCAATTTTTTAATAAATTCAATTATGTAATTTTTTTTGGTTTTGTGGAGCCCTTGAGATTATCTTTTTATTCTTCCTTTTATCAATGCAATCTTTGTTCAATTTGATTCGTTCGATTAATTTTTTATCACCATAAAATTATCCCTTCGCTAGAATATTAGAGATTAGATAGTTCCCATTGTTTAGCTAAGATTGAACATGTCATGTTGATTGAGGATTGATTGAGAATATATTTATCGTTTTAAACAAGCTATCATGTCGATCACATGAAAAGTACAATGAAGTGAGAAAAATATCTCTTTATTGTTTCTTGAAAATCTCGTGCTCATTTTTCAAATTGAAGTAAGCATACTCCTTTTAGGTTTCATGGAGCCCTTGAGATTACCTATTTATTCTCCCTTTAATCAACAAAATATTCAAATAAGTAGGAGATATTTTTCACTGCAAGTCAAATGTGAAATTTTTGAGTCAAACTCATTTACCCATGTTTCATGAGTAGTGGTTCACAAGAACACATCTTTCATGAGAATGAATGTTTCACTTAACACTCATTGCATCTAGGTGATGCTCACAGAATTTGACTTAAAAACTACACAGTTTAGTTGTGATAGCAATATCATAACAATACAATCTTTGTTTAATTTGGATCACCATAAAATTCTCCCTTGACCAAAATATTAGAGATTAGATACTTCCCATTATTCAACCAAGATTAAACATGTTATGTTGACTAAAGATTGATTGAAAATCTCATGCTCATTTTTCAAATTGAAATAAACATATTGAACATGTTAAATTGACTAAAGATTGATTGAAAATCTCATGCTCATTTTTCAGATTGAAATAAACATACTCCACATTTATTGTTTGTTGAAAATGTTTTCTTCATTTATCCACATAAAATTTAAGAAACACAATAAAAATTTCAAAATAATCAAATTAGATCCTAATAAAATTTAAAATTATGCTTCATCCCAAAGGGAACTGAGAATATTAAATTCATTTCCAAGCTATATAAAAACCATTCAAGGGTACTTCTGCCTGCAAATCTAAACCTATGTACTTATCAAACTTGTTCCACTTTTTAAATTTAATCTCCATCTCTACCACATTATTAAATAGCAAAAAATAATAAAAAAATAATGTTTCCTATATTTGTTAATCAATAAAAGAGAGGCAAACAGTAAAAGGTCATAATGTTCCTTTCATTTAAACCTTTTTGTTTGCCTAGCTGTTCCCAAATCAACAACAGCATCCCAATCAATGAACAATGAAAGCCACATAAAGTGTTGAGTTCCAATAAAAAATAACTTTGTTAAAAATGATTCATGTGTCATTAAATTAAATATTAAAAAAACCCCAAAAGAAAAGATTTGCTTTGCAAATGGCGTCAAAAGCTCACTGCCGCACTAATCACAAGACGACACCGCATCATTTTTCTAACCAAAAGTGCCATCGAACAGTAGGCGCGAACGTGGCCCACATAGCGCCGCCGATTAAATCATAGCCGTCGATTTCTAATTCGACAACTGAGCCGTCCGATCCCCATTCGACAAAGGCTCGTGCACTCAAATGTACGTAAGATACGCACACCTTTTCCAAAAACTAACATAATAAAAACATCAAATGCAGCTCAAATTTACCGAAATAAACCTAAATTCGCGCAAATTCAGACGGGTGGAGACCTGCCACGTAGTTGTTGACGTAAAGCTAAGGGCAAAAACTCTTTTGTTTACGTGGCAGAGTATAATTCGTCAAACCCCTAATTTGTGCGCACGCTCATCATCTTAAAAATATCTTTTGCTATATTTATTTGGTAGAAAACAATAAAACAATCCCAACTGAAAAAGCCCCGCCGTACGCGGTGCACTTTTAGGGGTAAACGTAATACTAGATTTGGCTACTAATTACCCGTGGGGAAAAAGTAAAAAAATAAAAAACCAAGTCCAGCAGATTAGACTCCGTACTGTATATCTCTGGAAGAGTCTTTCTCTGTTCATTTATTACCGTCCAATCCTTCGTAAGGGTTGAGAATTTATTTCAAATTTACTTCGGCTTTTACAATTTGGACTTCGGAGATCGCCCTGCGGTGTGCGCTTTGCCTGGGTTCCACGTTCGCGGCATCCGATTTGACGATTTTTGGTAAATGTTCGGCTTAATTTGATGAAAATCTGGTTGTTTTAGTACAAATTTGGTGTGATTAGGTTAAATATTCGTGAAGCAATCTGCAACAATGGCTGTTTTTGAAAAGATGCTTTGCTTTAGGAGAAATTTGCAGTTTCGGCTTATTTTGGTTATGAGTCGCTGAAAAGTGGTGGCGGAATCTGCAGCAGCGGCTGGTCGCATGGAAAGTATTTTAGTTGCAAGAAAATGAGGTGTTTCGTGTGTTATTTAAGATAAATCGGCTTATATTGGCTTCATACGGTAGCGACTTCTCAGGTACTCCGCCACAGCCATAGCAGGTGGTCTTTACTATTTCTCCACGTAATTTTACCTGATCTTTCTTGTTAACAATATAGGTTGCTGAAGCTTAAATCCTCAATTAAAAAGCAATGAAGTGTTCTTTGTCTCGGAGGAAAAAATTAGCAGATATTTTAGATTAAATCGTCTTGGTTCTATTTCGGTTACCATTGGTGATGTAGTCTGCAAAAGTGGTTGGTCTTGTGTTCGTATCTTATTTTCTCAAAAATGAACTGTTTCCTTTCTTGGATTAGGATATGTTTGCACTTTTTGAAGATAATATTGGCTTATTTTGACACAAACGTGACTTGTTTTGGCTTCAATTTGGTAAAGATTTTTGGCATACCCTACTACAGTGGACGTTCTTATCGATGCATCAACTTATAGTTCTTAGCAGTAGGAAAACTTGGCATTTTTTAATTAGGTTTTTCTGACTGCAATTGGGCTTATTTTGGTTCCATTCGGTCTGCCTTAGCGCCTAGTTTTATTTTAAGTGTTTTACTTGCAGAAATTAAAGTGCTTGCAGTATTTCGGTAAAGATGGGTGATGAAACTTTGTCACAATGGCTGGTCTTATGCTATGTATTTTATTAAAATCATAATTAACTGTTCTATGTCTTGGAGTAGACAAAGTTTGCGGTTTCTGTCATAATATTATTTTCTTTTGGTACAATTTAACCAATTTTCGGTTCCTATATGGTAAAGATTTGTGATGCACCCTGCAATGGCATCTGGTCTTATGGATGTCTTATATTAGCAGAGACATGAACTGTTATTGCCCTGGAGCAGCACAAACTTGAAGTCATTGTAGATAAATTTGGCCCATTTTCCAGCATTTTTGAGAAAGATTGCCGGTGTAACCCGCCATAGCAACTGATCTTATAGTAAGTGTTTTATTTGCAGAAATATGAAGTTTTTTTATGTCTTGGAGTAGGAGAAATTTACCGTTATTTTACACAAATGTGGTCAAATTATTTTGTTTCTATTTCAGTGAATATTGGTTATGCAGCAGCATGGTAACAGTGACCAGTCGCATGGTATGCTTTTTATCTACATGTGAAAAATGAACTGTTTACAACTAGGAATATGAAAATTTTGCATTTTATGAGGAGAATTTTGGCTTTTTTGGTGCAAATTTGGCTTATAGTTGTTTTGATTAGGTAAATATTTGTGATGTGCATTGCTACAATGGCCAGTCTTACGGTTGTATTTTATTTGCAGAAATTTGAACTGTATCCTGTCTTGTAGTACAGGAAACTTGCAGTTTTTGTGGATCAAATTGGCTTCTGTTGTCTCCATTGTGGTTAAAGATTGGTGATATGGTCTACGATAGCACTTATATTCCTATTTGCAAAAAGGGAAGTGTTCCATGCCTTGGAATAGGTGAGATTTGCAGTTTATGAGAGTAAATTGTCTTATTTCTGCCAAAATGGCTGGTCTTATTCTCTGCATTTTATTTGCAGAAAAACGAACTGTTACATATGAAAGTTACAGTTATTTAGATAAAATCAGCTAATGTTCGTTCAGATTGGTGATGCAGTCTGCAGATCAACCAGTCTTATGGTTTGTATTTTATTTTGCAGAACAATCAAGTGTTTCATGCCTTGGAGTAGGAGAAATTTGTAGTTTCTCTAGATAAATCCACTTATTTCGGCACAAATTCAGTAAAGATTGGTCACCAAATCAATAGTGTCTGATTTTATGGTATGCAGTTTATGTGCTTAAAAAATGAAATGTTTATGCCTTTAAGCAAAAGAAATTTGCAGTTTATGCAGATATAAGTTGACGAATTTGGAGGTTTTATTGCCATGAAAAGAATGGAGCCAATCTGCGAGTTTTGCCTCAAAATCAGATCCACAGTGTACTGTAGAGCAGATTCTGCTAGTCTCTGTTTATCATGTGACCGTAATGTTCATTCTGCAAATGCTCTCTCAGAACGCCATGCTCGTACCCTTCTTTGTGATGGATGCAACGTCCAGCCTGCAGCAATTCAGTGCATAAACCATAAGTTATTCCTTTGTCAAAATTGTGGTAAAAATACCCATTTCAGCTCGGAGCCACAACATAACAAAAGGCCTCTTAATTGTTATACAGGGTGCCCATCAGCAGCACAGCTTGCTAATCTTTGGGGTTGCAATTTGGATGAAAGAGAAGGGTCAATTTCAGCTTTTCCTATTGAGAAAGGCTGGGATAAATCAAGGGCAGACAGTTTGTTGAATTCTCCCGTGGGTTTTGTGGAGAATTATGGTTCATGGATTGATTCGTCTTCTTCTTCAATGGTTGCTTTGTCATTGTCTGAGTCAAATTCCAATGTCCATACAATGGTGATTTCACAAGAGGATGCTTCTTTTGGTACAGTTGATTCAAGCAAGGTAATTTTTTATGCTGCACTATCTTTATCGGTCAGAGTATAAGTTACAATTATGGCCTATCAAAAGATATGTGTAATGCTCAATCTAAGCTGGAACTGATTTATTTTAAATGAAATGTGAAGTTCTGAAACAAATTTTAGGACAGAACAGGGTCATCTCTGGTTTATAATTTATCCATTGCACTGTGCAAAGCATAGACACGATTTCCATTTATTCACAATATAGGCTGTCAACTTCCCTCTTCCTATCGGTAGAAGGCATAAATATCCTCCCATGTTCTTTTTTCAAAGGTGCCATCGTTAGGAATTAGTGTGCTATACTAATATGGAATATGACTACTCGGTGGCATCATTGACCAAACAAACACTCGCGGTTTTTCTTGGTAGTTTGTCTTTCACCATTCAGCGTTAGCTTTTGGACTGCAAATATTATGCGCAGATAAATGTAAAAAAGCATATAAATATAAGAATGATTAAAAAGTCTATCATAAATGTCACTTGGATTTTAGATTCGCTATCTCTGATTGGTATGTATCTTTTATTGAGGATAGAAGTAAAGATGAATCTATCACTTGGGTAGACTTATTTTGTTTAAGGATAAGGTAACGTTCATGTCATATTGAACGATGTTATATATGAAGTCAAGAATGTTTGGTGTGAGAATCTTTTTTCTATTAGTATAATAATTGAGAATCATGTTCTTTTTGTCAACTTTCAAGGCATCAAATGTATGGTCAAAAGTCTCTACAATGACAAGGTGATTGTAGTTGGCATTGGTGAAAAGGGATTGTCTAAGCTTGTTGATCCCAATGTGACAAAGTCTAATGCATTGGCAGTAGCAGGGAACAACAATATACTTTAGGATGAAATGAATGGGCACTTAAATTATGAATATTTGTCTGTACAAAGCATGTCTAATATGATGAATGGACTTCCTCCTTCCATATAGGAATTTCAAGATGTCTGTATAGGATCCCCAATGGGAAAACATAATTGATACCTATTTGATACCGATAAAGGATGGAGAGCGTTAATGCTGATTTGTATGGTTCAATGATGACAACCACTTTGTGTAGAGTCAAGTATTTCTTGTTGGTTTTTCTAGGAAGATATGGGTGTACTTCACGAAAAAGAAGTTTGAATGTTTTTCAAATTTTTGATCATTCAAAGGCCTAGTTGAAAAGCAAACACGAAGACTTACCAAGTTAATGACGTTTGACAATGGAGGGGAATCTACCTCTAATTAGTTCAAGGAATTTTGCAAGGAGAAGGTATACATAGACAATCTACTACAATGCACACTCCACAACAAAACGGATTTGTGGAATGGAGGAATAGGATGATCATGCAGATTGCAAGGTGCATGGAGCACAGCTAGAATGCACAATATCAGTATTGAGAAGAAGCTATGACTATAGTTGTTTAGATGGTTTATTATAGTCCGTGTGAGGTATTGCAAAATATCACTCCCAAGGAAGTATGGTTAGGAAGGAGACATTGCTAAGTGCCTTGCATATTTTTGGTTGTTGCTTTGCACTAATTCCTGTATATAATAGGAGTAAATTAGATGCAAAAAGTAAAGGTATATCAATATGTTCATTGGCAAAGGGATGCAAGATACTTGGTGTCTCCTTGAATAAGATTGTGATTAGTTGAGATGTGATTGTAGATGAGAATATGTCTTCTTCTCAGATAATGGTAAATCTATAGATGGTATTGTATGGGTATTTGTTGCTGAATTTGGAATGAGTTTCGGTGTTTAAATCAAATAGGAAACTCCAAAGGGGTAAAATTCTAGGAGGATTTAGTGGATTAAAGAGAGTGTTCTCATTCTTTGGAGCAAAATCAAGGATTTGGTGGAGAAGAGGGTGATTCTTAGTCATCACAACAAGATCAAGAGGGTTAGCAAATAAGACCGAAGATTATGCCATGATGAAGAATGTTCAATAAGATGAGTTGGCAAAGGCAATTGAAAATTAGTCTATGTGATTGGGGAAACAATTTGTGTAAGGTGGTGTGTAGGTAAATTTTTTTATAACTTATATTATCTAGCATAAACCAAAAACCAAGTGCAACATATGTATAAGAGTTCAATACATATCAACGTATCATAGTGACAGTCTCATAGAGTTATAGAGTCATAGACCACAAAACAAGAACCTCTGAAATTCTGATTACATATCAAGTTCAAAGTTTGGTATCAATGAAATTATGAAAATAAGAAATCATAAATTGCGTCTACGACTAAAGCTCAAAATAGATTGTGGCCGCTGGGTGGGTGGTGCTGAAGTAGTGGCAACATCCTCAACACTAACAGGTGCCTCTTCTGCATGATCAACCTCCTGCTCCTCCTCACGTGCTGCCACTTCCGCATCCCATTCCTCTCCTGCCCTCTCCAACTCACTCAGCTGCTCATTAGTAAGGAATGGATCCAAATCATTATCAACATCATCAGGAGAAGCAACCCATTCTGCTGCATATGGATCAATGTCATCCAAGTCAAGTGCTTCATGTGAATCTTGCCCTAGCACCTTCTTCTCATGTAATCGAATGTTGTACCGCACATAGACAAGATCATTCAAGCGTTGTTGAGTCAACCTATTGCGCTTTTTTGTGTGGATGTTCTCAAAAACACTCCAGTTGCGCTCACAACCAGAAGCACTACAAGGCTGTGATAATATGCGGATGGCAAGCTTTTGAAGATTAGGCGTTGTGGCACCATAATCTTCCCACCACAAATCTGCAAGGATACAAAATGTGATTTATAACTTGTAAAGATTTCAATAATCTTAAAGAGAGAAATAAATGGTAAAAATTAAACATATGTTTTTTTTTACCTGGTCGTAAGGTGGCTCTCCTACGTTTGCAATCAGGTGAAGAAAACAATTCCCCTAAGGCCTTCTTATAACTCTGCAACTCATCAAGTATCAGGTCTCGAAGGATCTCATCATCAACTAATCTCCGAATGCATGTGTCAAGGCCAATTCTAACCTCTGCATCTGCTTTGAAACTCGGAGAGTAAAAAAACTTGGGATTCAAGAAGTAGGCAGCAGCATGAATATGTTGGTGGAGTTGATGGTTCCACCTCCGATCAATTATGCGCCATATGGGTTCATACTTGGTCTTGTTTGACCCATACAAGTGTTGAATCGCCTCTTTGGCCTTATCCATGGCCTCATATAGATACCCCATGGAGTTATGATCCCCATCCACCATTCGTAGCACCCTCACCAACGGTTCCGACACCTAGATATAAAAAATCTAACAAAATCAGCAGATTGAAATATTAGAAAATTAAATAATAAATCATCAATTAAAGTTTCAAAACTTACATTGATGATCTCCTCCACCATCTTGGCAAAATTAGTATCAAAAATGGCAATCACAACCTTCTCTGCTTCAGGCTTTGTAGCATAAGGACTCCCCAACCATCTTTCACTCACGAACATCCGCTTCAGGTTGGGCAATGTAGCAAGTATGCTCTGCAAGGTGAGGAAATTGGTAGCAAAGCGTGTGACCCCCGACCGCACAAGATCCTTACCTTCAGTGTGTTCTCTCATAAGATTCAGGACCCATGTGTGATTGTAGATGTATTTGGTGATATTCCTTCCATCTTCAACCACTTTCTTTACCCAACTTAGTTTCCCTATGTCCTCAAGGAGCAAGTCAAGACAATGGGCAGCACAAGGGCTCCAAAATAATGTCGGATGTCTAGCCATTAGAAGTTTGCCGGCTGCCACATATGCAGCTGCATTATCAGTCACAACTTGGATGACATTCTGCACTCCCACATCCATCACCACTTCATCCAACATGTTGCACAAGGTCTCCGCATTCTTCACTTCATTGGAGGCATCAATTGATTTTAAAAATACTAACTGTCCTCCTGAAGCAACTAGAAAGTTGATGAGTGTCCTGTTCCTACCATCTGTCCATCCATCAGAAAGAATGGTGCAGCCATTCTTTTCCCAAATAGTCCTTTGCTCTTCCACTAATGCATGAGTGTTTTGGACCTCATCCTGCAATAACGGTCCACTTACCTCGTAACGGCTTGGGGATTTGAACCCCTTACCTGCCACAGTCAACGCGGTGACCAATTGGTCCCAAGATGGACTAGAAATAGCATTGAACGGAACATCGTTGTAGATAAAAAATCTAGCACACGCCACCTTGGCTTGTTGGTGAGCCTCTTTATTCCATGCAGTGCCAAGCAATCCAGGTTGTGCACCAGGAGTGTTACGTGGAATAAAGAAGTTTTCCATGTTGCTGTCCAAAGTTCCCTTTGCTCGTATCCGTGGCCCAAGGGAAGAACCAGATGTCCCCACATCTGTATGTGACCCCATGGAACTCAAATCTGCCCTTGGGGCTGCCATTGCCTCTGCTGTTCTCTTTTTTGTTGCCTTCCTTTGATCATATGCTTCAAGCGTTGCTATTGCATCTCTCGTAGCCTCTTCAGTACATTCCGTACAGCTTGTGGTATCTCGGCATTGAATTTTTGCAAGGTGATATTTGAACCTATTAATGCCACCTTTTACAATTTTTTTGCAATGGTTGCAAAAAACATCTCCTCGTTTTGGACCTGGTCTCCCATGTTTCCAACAAGGGTCTCTCTTTTTGCCACCAACTTTAACTGTAGAAGCTGAATCCATTTTCTTTCAAAAAGATGTGGAAAAGAACCTAGCAAAAGAGAGGCAACATTTAGAGATAAATAACATTGTTACCAAAAAAAATCACAAACATCCAAAAATTACAATGACTGTATAACTGTATTTTATTTACAGTCAAAATAGATGACTCTCTAAAATTAAAATTTTTAATTGGTTGTGTATTTTTTTAAGTTTTTAACTTCAAATTTAAATTTAAATGAAATACTTTAATACACATTGACATTACACAGTTGACAGTCATTTCAAATGACTATGAGTATTTCACAATTGACTGTGTAATACACAGTCATTAATTACAATGTACATTAATGATTAATGTATTACACAGTCATCAGTCATTTGAAAATGACTATGTATTACACAGTCATTTCAAAATTTCAAATGACTGTGTATTACACAGTCATCAGTCATTTGAAAATGACTGTGTATTACACAGTCATCAGTCATTTGAAATTTTGAAATGACTGTAATGACTGTGTATTACACAGTCATTTGAAAATGACTGTGTAATACACAGTCATTTCTCATTTGAAATGACTGTAATGACTGTGTATTACACAGTCATTTGAAAATGACTGTGTAATACACAGTCATTTGGAAATGACTGTGTATTACACAGTCATTTCAAATGACTGATGACTGTGTAATACACAGTCATTTGAAAATGAATGTGTATTACACAGTCATTTGAAATGACTGTGACTGTGTAATGATGACTGTGTAATACACAGTCATTTGAAATGACTGTGACTGTGTAATGATGACTGTGTAATACACAGTCATTTGAAAATTTGAAATGACTGTGTATTACACAGTCATTTGAAAATTGAAATGACTGTGACTGTGTAATACACAGTCATTTGAAATGACTGTGACTGTGTAATGATGACTGTGTAATACACAGTCATTTGAAAATTTGAAATGACTGTGTATTACACAGTCATTTGAAAATTGAAATGACTGTGATTGTGTAATGATGACTGTGTAATACACAGTCATTTGAAAATTTGAAATGACTGTGTATTACACAGTCATTTGAAATGACTGTGACTGTGTAATACACAGTCATTTTCAAATGACTGTGTATTACACAGTCATTTCAAATGACTGATGACTGTGTAATACACAGTCATTTGAAATGACTGTAAATTGTAATTACTAATTACTAATGATTGTGTATTACACAGTCATTTGAAATGACTGTGACTGTGTAATACACAGTCATTTGAAATGACTAAGACTGTGTAATACACAGTCATTTTCAAATGACTGTGTATTACACAGTCTTAGTCATTCGAAATAAAACAATACAAAAAGATACCTGGTTGTGCGTGCAAATGCAAACAATACAGTCATTTTGACTGTGTAATACACAGTCATTTCAAATGACTGTGTATTACACAGTCAAAACGACTGTGTATTCGAAATAAAACAATACAAAAAGATGCCTGGTCGTGCGTGCAAATGCAAACAATACAGTCATTTTGACTGTGTAATACACAGTCATTTCAAATGACTGTGTATTACACAGTCAAAATGACTGTGTATTCGAAATAAAACAATACAAAAAGATACCTGGTCGTGCGTGCAAATGCAAACAATACAGTCATTTTGACTGTGTAATACACAGTCATTTCAAATGACTGTGTATTACACAGTCAAAATGACTGTGTATTTGAAATGAAACAATACAAAAAGATACCTGGTCGTGCGTGCAAATGCAAACCCTATGCAAATCGCGTGGCGTTTTTTTGCCTTCCGGAGTCGCGCGAGCCGCGAAATGGAATAAAGACTTCGGTTTTTTTTTTGCCTGCGACTTAAGTCGCGTTTTTCTCGCATTTTGTGCCGCGTTTCGGGCGGGTTTTGGCCATTAACGGCGATTATTTGCCAAAAAAATCGCGGCGAGTATATTAAAAAATCGCCCCGAGTATTTCCGCGATTAACTCGCGCGGGATTATGGATCGCGATTACTCGCGAGTTTTTGAATTGCTCGCCGAGTTTTTCATCTATGATTTGAGCCTAGCACACATTTGAAGTGGCCAAAGGAAAGCTTGAATGGGAAGCCATTATGAAGGTGGAATTTAATGTAATGCTGAAAAACAAGACTTGGATGTTGTCAACATTGCCCATAGAGAATAAATATATTGGTCGTAAATGGATTTATAAAGTTATTGCCATGATGAAGAATGTTCAAGAAGATGTGTAATGTCCCCTTCTTTGACTTAGGCGTTTGGGGGAGTTTTGTTAGCCTATTTTATTTCCATAGGCTAATTTGGAGAATTAAAAAGGGAATAAGTTGATTAATTAAATTAAGCTGCCTTAAATTATGGTTGTGGGTAACTTCTCTTTAATCAATTATTATAAAATGACTTAAAGTCAAAAAACAGATGGGTCAAAAAGATAATTACTTCAATAAAGGTGAATTTAAAATATAACTTCTTAAAAGTTCCCTTGGAAGTTATAAAAGAGGAGTGAAGGAGCTCATTTTCATATCTTGAACATATTATTTCTCTCATTTGTAAAGTTTGGATTGCGAGTACAGCTTAAAACCTTGTAGGTATTTGGCTTTGAAGATAAAGATTTCTTCCTAGTCAAATCAATGGTAAATACACAGAAATAGAGATTTTGTTGTCAGCTGCAAATTTTGGGTTTCTGGGTACAAATTTATTAAGATTTGCAAATAAATTTGTACTCGTGGTGTGTGTGAATGGTGAAAGAATCAGAAATAAAATTAATCTTATTTTATTTTGCTGGGCTACCCCAGCCGTACCCCACTAAGGCCTACTCAAGAGAGCCGTATCATATTATTTATTAGCAATGATGGAGCGATGAACATATAAAGGCATTGAAGCCTTTGCAAATCCCAACTTAACCCCATAGTCAAATTTATGGTCAATGCAACTCATGAAGGGAGGTCGCAAATATAATAAAACTGCTGTTCAGTTTTTATGCCTGTTGTACCAGTTAGGCATGATCCGTACCATTCTTGGACTGTCATACCACCCTCAAGAAAGATTTGGAGTTTGTAGGAATTCCTGTATGGTTTGTTTGGAAGCTTCAAAAAGGTTAGCAAGTGAAATATTAATACTTTCTGATGTGTGATATTTCTGTGCTCATAGTTTGCTACAGCAGCACATGCATTTGTTCATTAATTTTTTATGTGTACATTTTCTTGGTCTTTATTTGAAGAAAGAATGTTATTAGCACCTATATATCAGAAATTATTTCTGTGGTGATTGTTTATAACTTTATGCTATTGTGTCAAAATATTACTACATGCAAATTGTTTGGCGAAATGTGCGTGCATCATAACTGTGAATATTGCAAATATTTCGTTAAATATTTACTACAAGATGAATTGGTGAAGGCAATGGAAAATCAATATAAGTGATTGGGGAAACAATTTGTGCAAGGGTGAGTGGGTAATTTTTTTTATAAACTCTATTGTTTTGTAGTTATTCGAGCCTAGCACACATTTGAAGAGGCCAAAGGAAAGCTTGAATGGGAAGTCACCACGAAGGTGGAATATGAAGCAATGTTGAAAAACAAGACTTAGCTGTAGTCAATAGCCATTGGTTATAAACTATTTATAAAGTTAATTGTAAATCAAATGGTTCTTTGGACAAGTATAAAGCTCATTTTGTCACCAAAGGATATGGATAGGAGGAAGGGGTAGACTAGACCTTTGCCCTTATTGCAAAAGTGTTTAACTTTTTGGTTGGTTATTTCCAGTGCTGTTTATTTGGATAAAAGGCATATTAAATGGATGTTAAAAGTGCTTACTTGAATGCATACTTGAAGGAAGAGATCTACATTGTTTAGCCACAAAAGTTTTAGGTTCCTAAGAAATAATATTTAGTTTGCTAGTTGGTGAAGCCCTTGTGTGGACTTAAGTAAGCTCCTTGAGCTTGGTATTTTAAAGTTGATCAATATCTTAGAGGTTCAGGATTCAAAAAAATCTATTCTATACCAACTCTTAGTGTAAAAATCAAGGGTGATGACATAATGATCTTAATCGTCTATATCAATATCTTTCTATCACTAGAAACAATGTTGATTCACCTAATTTTTGTTCTATTTTTTAAATCATAGGTTTGAATATTGTTTAACTATTTTGTATTATAAATCATTTATTCGAAAGTTCTATTAGAAAAATTTAGAATGATTGAATGTAATCCAGCATCTAACTTGAAAGTTGGGATAAAGCTCTCCATTAACCACTTATTCATTGTTGGCCAATTGTATAGTGTATCAATAGTTGGTAGGTAGTTTAATTTATCTTACTACCACTTGATTGGACTTATGTTTTGCAATAAGCTGCCTTTCGAGATTTCATGACCAAGCCTCAAGGGAACACTCACCTTTGGCTTACTTTATTAGCACTCTATCAATTTCATCCTATATGGGTACACTCACTCCAATTGGGCTTAGTCGATACTCACTCATCTACTACTAGATATATTTTCACTCTTGGATCATGAGTAATTTCATGGCAAAGCAAGTTACAACATATAGTTAACTTATCTTCCACTCAATCGCGATATAAGGTGACTGCTCGTACAGGGTTAAAGCGATATAGTTGCAATGATCTTCAACTTGGTCTCAGTACATTAACTTCACTCTTTTTTGATAGTTAGGGAGTCCTCATGATGGGGAAGGATCCAGTCTATCATTTCCATAACCAAATTGAAGTTCATCACCATTACATCTACCAAATGGTTGATAATGAAAACATTTGTCTAATAGTGTAGCTTGTTGCATAGATAACCAACTTGGCTTTTTAACAATAAGCACAATTACAATGCAATGTACGACCTTTTTGTAGCTCTTGCTGAAATCCATTTCTCCAATAGACTTGAAGAACCATTTGGCACATTTTGGTAGAGTGATTGCCCTTGTGGTTGACAAGGCAAGTAGTGGTTTGCTTATTTGGATTGGTGGAAGTTCAAACATCGACCAAAGTATCTATGGCTAACGGTATGGATAATAGAAAATGATAGTTTACTCCTTTGAGTGAGATGGCTCATAAAGTTCAAGCTGGTTTACATTGACAACACCATGGATGACAAATTGAGCTAGAAGTTGTAAGTGAAAAACGTCGGGTTGTAGCACAGTGTAACCTCTATATTTGATTGGCCTCAGTTTCTGATGTTGTTTGTTGTATAATTTCTGCTTATCCAAGTAAAGTCAAATACGATTACCTACTTGGAAAGTATAATGCACTTTATGATGGTCAAGAATTGCTTTGACTGCTGATCACTGGTTTGAAGTGGTTGAAAGAGCTTCGAGAGTCACAAGGGTTATGATTTGTTAGGTTTTGAGACTTTGATGGTTGTTGATTGCCAGGATCAAGTGCTGCTTGGATTAAAGGTCACGGGACTTGCAAGGAATGTTATGTGAGCAAGTCATTTGTTGCAGATCGCTGATAGTCAAGTGACGAGTTGAATGATGATTGAAGAAGTGAAATTGGTGATGAGCAATGTCATATCACTGATTGCCGGAATCAGTCAAAGATAGAAAAGCACTTAGAGACAGGGAATTTGTGAGCCTCAATAGGCCAGTGCTTGTTCAATCCTGATTGCAGAAAAGCATCTCTCAAAGTTAAATTGATAAATGATTGGTAAGGTCACTTTGCTGATTGCACATGTCTAGGTGATCAAATGATTGTAGCTTTGAAGAGACATGCAATTTGTGAACTTTGATCGGTTAAGGTTTTTACAATCCTGAATGCAGAAAAGCATCTCTCAAAGTTAAAGTTGAAATACGTGGAATGGAGTGATAAGTGATTGGTAAGGTTACTTGTTAATCACTCATCTCTGGGGGATCAGATGACTGATTAAATAAAGGGTGAAACAGCTAGTTCAGTGATCAAAGGAGAAGATGCCACGTGGCTTGTGTTGACATTAACATTGTTAAAAGGTGATGTTTTATAAACCAAAGAAATAGAATGAAGAATAAACTGGTGGTTAGTTGATGTTAACTGAAAAATGATTTGAATTGATGATTTTGTGATGGCCATCCTTCAATTTTAATATCAACCATTCCATTAATGGTCCAAAGGTTGTGCAAGAAGATCTAGAGATTTATTTGAGGACAAATATTTGAGATGAGCTCACAAGTTATGTTAAAGTATTTTTTACTTTAGTCTGATTGAAAGAGTAGCGAGTTTCAAGCAATGGAGAACAATGACATCCTTTAAATTTAAGAGCGATCATGGGAAAGGTGGCCAAAGTTTTCAAGATTGGAGCATGGCAACCTAATATCCTCACGGAATATTAAGTGGAAGCCATGGATTATCCGTAACAAGCTTAGAGTTTCCATAGCTAAATCACCAAAATTAATTGAATCTTAGGATAATTCAACTTAATTTGTTGTTCTTGATGCTCTCTTAGTATTTTGCTTAATAAATTAGTAACTTATTTTAGTTCATTGTGCTTGATATTCTCTTAATATTTTTCTTAAGAAATTAGTAACT
Organism: Cryptomeria japonica; assembly: GCF_030272615.1. NCBI lineage: Eukaryota > Viridiplantae > Streptophyta > Pinopsida > Cupressales > Cupressaceae > Cryptomeria > Cryptomeria japonica. The sequence continues at coordinate 104,212,015 of NC_081406.1, read as the reverse complement.
TATCTTAGAATCGTGTTTGCCTAAGTGTTAGAGTTGATTCTAGGCAGCTGCAATGAAACACATAAAACAAAAATTACATATAAAAAACAAACTTTAAGAAAGGAGATTAGTTTAGAGAAACACAACGTGGGAAATTATTAGAAGAGTAAGGTTTTGTCTTTGCTTACCACCATCTCCCTGCAATATGACAAGCCAATTTTCCTTATTGGAGTCTCTAAGAACATAAAAAATAAATCAACAATCAATTCTCTTCTAGGTTGCCTTGCTATGCATCTTGCTTCAATACACACATTGCACTTACATGTTAGAACTCCTCATCTCTCAATCATGAAGAATTACATAACCCTTAAAGAATGTATGTATACACAAATTCAGCAAATGGACTGAACATATATTCTAAGTAACATTAGCCTTTGAAAGGACAAAACTCCGAACATTTGAGATTCCTTCAATCTGTTTGAGCCTGTTATTTTGTCTTTTCTATATGGGTTTGGCATGGAAAGAATCAGTTTTTATGCTGTTTTCTGTGCTCTATGGGTTCATCTTAAGCTCATCTTGTCAACTGTGCCTTGTGTGTGTCTGCTCAAGTTATCTAGATCACCTTGGAACATTTTTGCATCCCCTATTCATCTCTGCACCAACCCCTATACTGTGTTCTCTCCTTAATATTTGTGATAGGAGTGCTGAGTGTTTCAAGTTACCCCAGCCATTTTCACTATTTAGTGATATTATGGTCTAGTTGAACTGAATTTAGGGGAAGCATACCAGTAGCCATTATAGCTAACTTTGTGCACTACATATTCTAAACAGTACATCAGATTTTGATGATTTTTTTGGTTGTATTCGCATGCGACTTAACTACTTATAGCTATTGTTTTGGCTTCTGGGTACTAACAATGCATGCTGTGGGATCCGTTATGCGCAAAAGGGTCAAAAAGTACACTTTTCAAAGTGTTGTCCGATACCTGCTTAAAGATATTCCAATAACCATGCACTTAAAATCGCCAATAACTATGCTCAAATGACCCAGTAGTTGTGTGCTATTGCTACCAATAAAGGTGCACAAATGGACCAATTATGGTCCAATAAAGCTAAAAAATGAGTGGCTATTGGTACATGTGTAATTTATTAATGAGCTTTTAGTTATTTGTTTTTTGGTTTTTTTAAAGTTAGTAATTGGGGGATTGGGTGTGCAAGGAGTGAACAGTTATTGGAACATGAACGGTATTTGGTGCTCTTCCCCTAACTTACTTTCATGATCCAATTCAAAAAAATCTATCAAAGATGAAATCAATTTATGATCGGCAAAGTATCCAAGTCCAGTGCATAGGATAGTCATCTAGCTCAGATACTTGTTCCTCAAACCTATTGTGTGCAGGGAGCACTTGATTGGGTTTCTAGATGTTTTGGTCTGTTTACTAGGCAAATTTAGTTAAAAGTAGTCCTTATCAGATAACTGTAGTTCCATTGAATTTTTCAATCACGATGATTGTTGAAACTAAGGACATAAAGATTGACATCAGATTGAGAGGGATAGATATAGCAAAATAACAAACAACTGTAATGGTTTGTATGTATTTTCCAATGGTAAAAACAGAAGATGAAAAACTTATATACTGATTCAGAAAATGATCCTGATCACAATCCATCTCAAATTATCCCGTTAGATACACCTACACACTTACTTATTATGTTACCCCACTCCTACTGTCAATTTGCGGGAGAATCATTGTCTCATACAATTGATTTATCTCTGCCCAATTTAATTGCTAGGAAGTTAAATGCTGCAGTTCCGAGTAGAATAGCTGTGACTGGATTAGTTAAAGATAATTTTTGGTCATCTTGTGGAGTTGGAGTATCGGTGGAGAAAGAAGTGAAGAGAATCACAAGAAGGTGAAGAGCAGACAATGCAAAAGAAGGATAAGGAAGCCTGATAAATCATAATAAAGATAATGCCCCAGAGGCACAGAAGGTTCAAAAGGATTAAACATTTTTTAATTTTTTAGATATCCAGAATGCAACTGCCATTGGAGCAATGACTCTAAATTTGCTGCCATGTCAGATCATTAATTTTCAACCACAGGGATTAATCACTGTCATATAGGTGGTTAGAATGTAAGTGAAGAAATTAAGTTCTTGTTGCAAGCTGTTTAGGATTAACACAAATGTCTAAAAGGAAGTGGACTAAAGAAAAAGAAACTCCAATGGGAAACCAAAAAATGTCAAGGATCAATATTGAGAATGACAAGTGATGATTCAAACGTGCAAGAGAGATAGCAACTGAAAAAAACATCAAGGCCACGGCTCACTTATCTCATCCATGTCATGTGGATCCCAGGCAATTTTTAGACTCACATGGAGATACTGCAGCTGCTTTCAGAACGGGGTCTGAATGATTGATTGAAGATAATTTGACCAAAAATGATGAGATTGCTAGTTTGAGGAAATGGTCTCTGAGTTGGAAAATGAGGAAGAGAAGCTTCTGACAAGAAGGGTAGACATTTGTGGATAATACACGAATAGAAGGCAGAGAGATAAGCTTATGCTAGGGGTTGTGATTGATGGTATAAAGAAAAAATTATCATATGATGAAGGTTAGAAAACAAGTGAGCATCAATTTTGACAAAGGCTTTGTATAAAGCCTGAACGGTGAAAATAAATGCAGTCAAGAAGGTGACAGAATGACTATTGTCCATAAGTGAAAGAATCACAATCACTTATTACTCGACATAAATTGGACAGTAAAGTTTATTGTTTAATGAACTGGAGTCATAGATAAAGACTCAATTTGAAAGAGCCTATATATTGGACTAAAAGAACCATGAAGTTAACCTGGCAGAGCTCACAAAATATCATAGACCTACAAGAATGTGGTTAGGAAAACAACTACTTATATTTAAAGAATGTAATATATTCTATTACCAGGGGTAACTTGGATCAAATTAATTCCATTTTTGAGGACCTACATCGTAATCTTGGGAAAAGTTTGGTGCAGGTTATCTCAACACAATGAAGAATGGTATACATGAAATCCTTAGAGATCTCAGTGCAACATTTTAAACCTGGATTGAGTAATGAAAACAAAATTTTACTGCCATGCAGATGTTGTTAACTGATGATTCTAATAGCACCTTGATTCAAGCTGTCCATTTTTTATGCAAATTGATTATTTCATCAAGCAAGGGTCAAAGTTAGATGGAGATCAGTTAACAGGATTCTTTCGCACTATAGATGGGTTTGAAGGAGTAATTTTTCCTGATGAGAAGGATTGGAGTATCTTTTTCCTCTATATGGCTAGAGATGCATGATTTGATCAATTGTGTGGATGCCATGGAAGTTTTGGCCCATTGAACCAATTTTGACAAGTACAATTATGTTGCATGCTGTAGGATGATTAAATCAAGAAGAGCTCAAGATAAAAGGGAGTTGCCAAGACTGCTGAATATATCTTATTTTATTTTTTTTGTTAATCCAGGGTATCCCCATGACCCAGCTCGGTGCCCATTTGGGGTGAGCTGAGGCTAGACTAGTCCCTGGAGATGTACCAAGCTGCTTGTAAGCCAGGTGCATCGGGTGATTACAGGCCTCAGAGTGAACATATCTTATTTTTAATAGTACTATCTTCTGGATTCATTTGTTTTCTTTTTCTTCCTTCCCGTGGTTTGCTTTCATCTTTCTGATCGCCCACTTTTACCCACTGACTCTCTCATTTTGAGGTCATATTGAACAAAACTTCTGACCTCAAAGATTTGACCATTTCTTTTGAGTCTTTGTTGTTCCTGTTTTTTATTTTTGAGAACAGGGTGATGTTGTGACACTTTGTTCCCATTAACCCCCTTGTAAATTTGGGACTCTGGATGGCATTTACAGTCATACATGATTTTTTCTAGTCATGCTGGTTTTAACAAAGATGATTACTGAGCTTCATATATCTTGTGCTTATTGGGTCTCGTGAAATTGGTATTGGAAATTCTAAGTTTTATTGTTTCACATAGTGACAGATTTGATAAATCTCAGTCAGCTGGATTCTAGTTTAGCCCAAATCATCCTAACCTTATGAGTTACTTGAATTGATTATGGCTAGTGTCTCTCATAACATTATCTTTGTTCATGGTGTCCATTTTGTCCATCTTTTTGGTTTATTTGCCTTTTGATATTTAAAAATAAATTAAAGATTTTGCTTTGCTCCAACTTTATCTGGCAGTAAACCATGGAGAATCTTGAGATATCAACCTCAATACATGCTTTTGCATTTGTTTACAAGGAGTGTGATCCCATCTTGCCCCCAGCAATTAAGCAATGAAAGGGCTGAATGGTTTTTTTGATTCACGAATGAAAATGCTCAGGCAAGTGGGATAACTCCATCCAAAAAAGGTATTTATGTTGAGAGGTGTAATTTGGATTGAAGTGTTCATGCCAAGTATGAGCATAAGCTAGAGTGCCAGCAACCATAGAAACTCCATTTTTGCAAATCTTTTTAGGCAGCTTCCTCTTTGTCCAGGAAAACTCATGTAAACTTTTCTTAATCCCCAAATGGGTTCTAACTTCCATCCTCATGATCCATGTTCTGCAGCATGCTATTTGTAAATATTATTTTCAAAAGGAATATGTTGAAGGAAGACAAGGATAATAGCCTGTAACTTCTCAGCATCATTAAGTTGTTCAACTTCTCCTCTGAAGGCAGGTAATAGTGTCCACTGAATAGGGATATATTTTCTGACAGAGCTTCTGTTGGACATGACTGTCCAACTTATCCTTGGAACTTTTTGTGCTAGAGGTTATATTTTGGACTTCTTTAGAGGGAGAGTTAGTTGGGTGCATGTTCAGTCTGCTGTTGTCCTTTACACTCAATGAAAGTTGCCTGTAACAAATTTCATTTTCTGCTGAGAACTTGTTATTGCAAATGCCATAGAAGGGACTGCACTGCTAAGTTCTTATTTAGAGCCTCCTTGTATCTAAAAGAGGATTTGGGCGATGAAAGTGATTTTACCTGTTTAGATACCTTTTTATGTAATGAAAAGTCTGTTAGAAGGGGAGAAAATTAAAGATCCACTCAATCCTCCATCAACCGCTTGCATATACAAAGAGTGAAGGGTATCCATTTAAGGAAAAGCTTGCTAGTGAAAAATAAAATCTTCAGAAAGGTATTCAGTTTTATACTATTTCAAAGTTGAAGAACTTCCAAGATTTGCTTAGAAAGCTATACCAGGAGGAACAAAGCCTATAAAATTATTGCAAAATAACAAAATTGCCAACATCGTAAATACCTTTGCAGGATCTGCTCCAAAATAGGAATACTAGCAAAACTTATTACTACAATAAAAGGCACCTGTTAAGCATGTTTACAATTAAAATAGGACCAAATATTGATAAGTCACATAATATTCTGGCTACTATCCTTGTTTTGTCTTCCTGTTATTCAACTTGAGAGCCACTTCTATTTTCCTTCTGGAGGAAAGAGTATCAATGCAGTACTTGAGAGTTGAAATAATCTGGGTTTTAAGCTAAAAATAATAAATTAATATCCTGATTGTTTGGTATATAGTTGCAACTTTATTTAACTAGGTCAATTGTCTTATATGTTTTTATGGAAGTAACTTGCAAGCTTACTGTTTCTGATTGAACATTCGCCAGCCTGGGGAAAACAGGTTACCTTGAGTACATGGATTAAGATGGGGGTCACTGTTAAATATTTCAAAATTGTACAAATGAAAGTGCAACAAAACGGGAGTAGACTCATAACCGTTTGACTTAAATTGGGCTAACATCCTATCAAGCAACATCTGGTGATTGCTGTTGGGGTTAGAGAAGGGATACCAAAATATATCCATACTTGATATTCCTAATCTAGGTATAGTTCATGCAGGGAATCTACTTCTTACAGTCCAGTTCAAAGTATAAAGCATTGAAATTAGTTTTAGAAGTTCAATTTTAGGCTACTGGATATCAGATTTTCATTGACCAATACTACCTGTCAAGATAAACTAAAATGTCTTTTCCCTAAAAATGAAGATCAAATAATAATTGTGTTCAGTAGCTTTTCTGTTAATAACTTAATATTCAAGATAGTCGTTTAGAATGTACCTTTTGGCAATTTAGGATGTATTTATTTTCAATTTTATCATTATTTCATAGGTGAATATATAGAGCTGGCTTTCTATCATAGACTTTCATTAAATTTGCAGAGTCGTGAAGATCATCAGTTCCATTCAAAACAAAATCACATCATTGTTCAGCAATTGCTCGATTTGCAAAAATTGCAACCCTTGAGTTCAATGCAAGTACAGGACCAACACGAAGTGCAAGCTTGTGATCTGGTACAGGGTCAAGTTGATGCACAATCCATGGGAAGTTTGCTGTCTAGGTCATTGAAGGATGATTTTGAATTACAAACACAGCAATTGGGGAGGCATGAGAAAGGTCAGCAACAAGAGGACAAGAATCTGACTGAGCAGCAAATGCAAGATGTTTCTTTGCTTATACCCATGTCACAGCAACTTAAATCAGACACTAATGTTGAAATGCCCATTCAAGGGGACTCTTTTTGGCGCTGTACTTCAGCAAATCAAAGTAACCAGGTTTGTGATAGTAAAATAAATAGAAGAGATGAAATATGCACTTCAAATGAATTATGAACAGGATAGTTGAACATTCCAGGAAACTCCTAAATAGAATGGAATTTGTGATTAAAATGGAACATATTATACTGATTTGAGTAACTTTAAGAATATGTACAGAATATTTTCACATATTAGCAAGTTCATTATGGGAATGAAGCTTTTATTGACTTGTGCTGTACTTGTATTTGTAGTTTAATTGAAAGCCTTGTTTTTTAGAGAAAAAATCATATAACACTAAGAAATAAACCCAAAGTTTAGCTTTTGTTCTGTGATTGTGTGTTGAACCCCAAGAACACTGTGAATCAATAGCATGATGCTTGAGGAGCGTCATGAACAGGAGTAGACACTTGCATGTAATAAAAAATTGACAGGTTCCCTTGGCAAATGAAATGCCCTTTAACATTATTCATGTTAAAATACTCATATTGGCATGTCATGTACAAATTGTTGAAAATTGCAATTCACACCTCTAAATGTGAGAAAAAGGCCATCATCAATGTGTGCAAGTAGGTTAGCGATAAAGCAGTTACTGCCCATGAGAGGTTCTGAGTTCAAACTAGCCTGTCTAGATTCTGACATTGTATCAAAGCAAATGTTTGAGTTTGGTTTGAGGATGATTGGACCTGCAAGTAGAGGATGACAGAAGGGATATACTGAAAGTGGTAAACCCATAATGTTTCTTTAATTTCTTTCACATTGCATAAAATTTCTAGAAAAAGCCATACAAATACCATGGGAAGCATTTTTGCACTAAGCAGTACTTCAGTACCAACTTGGAAATCTGATTTTCTCACCATATATTTTTTTGATTTGGAGGGGATCACACTTCATTTGACATATATATAAGCTATATTTTACCCCTCAATTTTCACTACTGACCAGCTAAAGGACATTTTACCTTAAAGAGTGATTTTTTGTCATCAAACTATACATTATTTCATTGATCATTGTGCACTTTTTATGTAACTATGGGATGCTGTTTGTCAAAATTATCGTGATTTAAGATTATACTACACAGGTTGGATTATGATTATATGCATTGGTATTATTGATTATCATTTAGATTGAAAGATAGGATGTGTATCAGTCCAAAATTGTTGAAGGAAATGCGTTGCCATGTATTAACCATGTGATACAAACCTGAGTGAGATCAATCAAATCAGTCAGTCTAGGGTTATGGTTCTAATATGATTCAAAATGAAGCAAGATAAGAACAACAAACTAATCTGTTGATGGAAATTAAGCACCGCTCTCAAAATAAAAACTCTTTTACTGTGACAACCTAGTTTGCATATTGTTACATAAGAATTGAGTGGCTAAGTAGAGGAGTAACCTATATGTAAATGTACATTGACATGACTGCCCATTTTCTAGCATATTAAAAAAATATATAATTTGTTGAAGTAAGCTTAAAAGCATTCAAAATCCAAATTGAGAGAACTTAAAGGTTGTTTTTATGTTAGTTTATGACCAAAAAAGGAGCAAAATGCACATTATTGTGTCATATATGATATATGATGATCGATCAGTTGTCATCATCATAGAAAATTACACGTCCATAAAGATGATTTACAGTCTTTTCCTTCATCTAAATCTCTTTAGTGGTTTTCCCTTGAATTGAATGGTAAAAATTCCTCCTCAAGAAGAATATCATCCCCAAGCACATCATGATCTGTTTCCAATGAAAACCCACATGATGCTTTCACTTTCACATGTGCTCTGCTGTCCATGCTGTTGCTCCCCTCCCAAAATTCATGATCTCCTTTGCAACAAACTCAGATTCCACATTCTTAGCAATTCAATTTGATCGCATCATGAGCCTCCTTCCCCTCCACTTCTTTGATGCCATCACAAAGATGGTATTACACAAAAATAAAATCATTAATCCTTGGCCCAAACTCTTTTGCTTCTTCATTAAATGCCCTTTAATATGCGCCAATTGTGCTCATACTTGGAATTACTAAAAAGATGTCTCAAACTATGGATGGTAAGTGATCAATAATTTGAGACATCTCTAGATCCTTCCAATTTAGTCATTGACGAACAGGGGTATTAGCTTATTAGAATAATATTAAATAATGTGATAGATTGCACGTCTATGATAGCTCTTTTGTAATTGCCATCATTATTCCTATGCAGTTGTTGTCTATTCTTAGACATCCTTCATTAATAAAAGGATGTGATCTCTACCTAAGATGATATTCGTCTTCTCTCATCTTATTCTTTTGTTCATACCTCATACTAATTGAATAGTTGATACTCAAAAGAGTAGAACATAATATGTTTTATTCTAGTTTATTAGTAACTTCTTAATCTACATAGTTGTGTTATATTGCATTGAGGCAAACTATAAGGTAGTCATTAGTCTAGGTTTTGGGGCAATATGGTTGTGGAGGATATTGGTTGATTTTCAACTTGATCGAATATCATTTAACTCAATTTTTTTTAATCTTTCCTATTATCATTAACTTCTATCAATAACTCTTCAGTCTCATACTAAAAGGGTTAGCTTGGTATAATTAGTTGATTTGTAGTCTTCATTTTTCCTCCCATGTTCCTTTTACACATTTTTTTGTAATTTCTTTTTTGGTTTATTGGAATTGGCCTTTTTCTCATCCTTTAAAGTGTCCAAGGCTCAATTCTCTGTTTTATATTTTGATGGTTTACATAATGGGAGTGGGCTCATTGTTGCACATTCATGTATAAGAAAAGGTTGTTCAATCATGCTAAAATAGATGGAACTTATTCTAAATTATCACTCCATATAATATTAGATAGTAGGATAAATGTTATATACAACTTTTTATGTAAATAACTAGTCCAAAGAATGATATTGGTATTACTGGACTCTAATAATGGGAGTGGACTGTAATATTAATGTTATAGGAATTGGTCTTTTGCTCCCTCTTGTTAGTGTTCGAGGCTTAATCCTGAGGTTTACATTTTGATGGTTTACATAATGTTAGTGAGCTCATTGCCTCACATTCATGTATCAAAAAGAAATGTTCAATCATGCTAAAATAGGTGGACCTTATTCTAAATTACTAGTCCAAATAATATTAGATACAAGGATAAATGTTTGTAGAACTTTCATCTAAATTAATAGTCCAAAAAATAATAACATTATTACTGGGCTCCACTAGTCCTATATCAACACTAATCAATTTCTTCCTTGAACCGAAGAAGAAGAAATACAAATGCCTCAAACCTTAACAGTACCACCCTCAGTCAAGACAACTTTACCTTCATGAGCAATCCTATTATCACCTATATTTGTGTTCTAATCACCTGAGTGATTCAGCATGACATTGGTAGGTCCATTGGAGGAGACACATTTTCTCACACTCATAATAGCTTTGCTTCTCCAACCAAGCTTAATAATTCTCCCAATTAACATGTCTCCCTCCTATTGTGTCATCACCCAGTATAGTAGCAAGAATAGAATTGCGAGAACTAATTGGATTTTTTAAGATGGTATTTGAACTAGGATTGATGGTGGGAATAGACTTGAACTAGTAGAACTAAACATCTTGAGAGATAACTCCCTAATTAGAGGATGAAGAAGATGTGATAACAAAAGCATTGATCCTTAGAATTTGATTCAAGCTCGCAAAACATTCTTCCCAGCTTGAAAGGTAGCATACTAACCCCATATATACTAATTTATCCTCGACACATTTTTTTGGTGAGCAAAGAAAGCAACTTTATTGCTATCATACAAGGAATCATTTCAAATTTAGATATGGGGTTGGTCTTCTGCTTGAAAATTTGAATCTTGTGTCAATGTCCATTCTTAATCAATAGGTTCATCTATAACTTTAAAATGAATATACCACTTCTTGATAACCAGGGGAGTACTCATTTTAAGCTTCTCCCAACCCCACCAAGTAGCATGGGAGTCTTAGATCTCATTATGAACATGGTTACAACTAAATTGATGAACACACTATCTCTAAACTCGAACACTTCACCATCCAACAAATGGAGTGTTTTGATTTCCCTCTTTGATTCTTTTTTTTCTAATTCTCCTATCAAACTAATAAATTGGGCATTGCAATAGGTTCCTCACCCCTAAAGAAGAAAATTGTAAACATATAGCAATGCTGAACTTTTTCCACTTGTCAGCTCCCTTGGCTGAAATCTATTAAACATCTAAGTTTAGTGCCAAAAAAACAAACTTTTGCATCTCTCCAACTCTTAAGGACTTCCATTAATGGACAACATATCCAAATATAATATAATATACTCTACCAGGATATTTTTATCATACTTGTAAGTTCATGATTTTTACCTTGCAGACATTTCATCAAATGTTTTGCATGGAGTAATCTTAAATGCAAACACTTAGAATTGCTGCAGCTAACATTCTAAATCATAAATTCTCCATAAAATCTTGACATTGACCAAAGGTTTCTGTTAATGCGTTTTTTATGACATTTCAATCAGAGAATAAAATACTAAGTATTCTATCTTGTCTTGAACAAGGAAACCTCAAATGCTAAATAATGTAATCAAGTAAGGCTACCCCAAGGTTCCTTTACTCAGGTGTTGACATGCAATTTGGACAGTCTCAGTGAAATGATGTGATATGATGGTATCACAAAAGGTCTTATGCTTTTGCAAAACAGCTGGAACTTACTCCTACACTTACTCAAACTCAAACAAAGATCAAAAGGGAAATGATTTAGAGAATCTATGCTAATCCTAAGGACAATGATAATAATGGATGATGCTTGGATAGATGAATTCCTTAAATCAAGCTTTGCTTCACTACGATAACAACAACCACACAAAATTGATGCGATCTCCAAAGGTAATACATGATTTTCATATTGCAAACATCCATTCAAATACCCAATGCTGGCGCAATCCAAATGAACATATATATGAACTTAGCAACAATGAGGTTTAGACTAATCATGCATTGCAATTTGCAATCAACAAATTACAATTGGTATGAACACTAAGAAATTCATCACATATCATTGCATTTCTCCATGAAAACCACTGAACTTCAACTAAATTTGAGAAGTAACAAGAAACCATGCAAAATGTAGAAACAAGACACAAAGACCCACCATATTTTCAATGAAAATTATATATTGATTTCAACATAGCCTTGGTAACAATCTATGTCTTCTCCTTTTACTCTACTCTAAAATTATTCTTCTATTCTCTCTTACTATTAACTATTAACCTTTACAAATGAAAAGGCAAAGCCTTTTACAGACATCCTGATTACAATTCAAGGGCTAGGATTGATTCTAAATCAATGGCCAAGATTTGGACAACAAAACCCTAATCAGGGTTAGTTACAACTAACTCCTTTTTGACCAATGAGAAAATTACAACATTTTGGACACGTCCCTCCCTTGAATTCGGACCAATGAGAAATGAGGTTAGGTATATTGAATAATATTTGATATAGCTCCATGTGTCACTTGCTCCTGTACTGGATGAAGTAGGTTTAATGCACTTGGGCATGTTGACATGGCATCATTGAATTGGTTGATAATGATAGGGCACCACCTCAACTTGCATGTATCCCTAGCAATATCTCGTGATACTCAACATAATCCAATTGCTTGATTGATTGTGATGATTCATATTCCCAAATTGCATCATCTTGATGATCAAGTTTCTAACTTTGCTTGACTTTTTTGGAACTACTTTTCCTCGATCACATTTCACTTTCAATATTGACATTTGGGAATCTTCCTCTTTGTGATGCATTTCCATCCTCAACTCAGGAATCCTTCACCTTGAATGTTCTTGACCTCGATTCTTTGATTCCCTTGTACTAGTGTAATAGCTCTCCTTCATTTGTTTGCTTGCCTCGTTCTTCATCATTCCACAAGCTTCTTCTTGTCGTAGATGTTATTTTCACATTGCCATGCTCATCGTTGATCCTCTTGTCGGTGTTGAGTCTTCATGTTGCAATGTGAATCTTCTTTTCATTAATCTTCCTTGAACTTGATTACTTCCATGTCAATGTTGTAAAGTCTTTCACATTGTAGAGTAATCCTTTTTGTCAGTCCTTTTCACATTGTGAAGTCCTTGATGTTTATCCTTCATGTCTCCTTGAATGTTCATCCTTCGCATTGTACATCATCGAAGTTCCTAGCCATGATTCCTGAAAAGATCAAACACCACAAATCACTTATTTTGTAAATATAGACATATGTTAATCCTCAAATTAATTGCAAGTGAATTAAAATAAACATTGAAAAATGTGAAACTTGCACTTTCTCTTGCACACTAGGGCGGGGTTAGGACTTGGTCATGTATTTCCGCTTCTCTTGCACACTAGGGTGGGATTAGGACTTGGTTATGTATTTCCAAGCGGAAATACATGACCACCAAGGAATCCCTAGTTGAAATTATTCAGTCCCTTTACTTGTTTCCTTGTATGATTTGATGAATTCTCCTTGATTTGATCTCCTTTCAAGAACCGACTTGCATATCTTCTTTCAATATTGCCTTGTGTTTTGGTTGAGCCAACCCGTCTTTCCTTGTTTCCAATGTTATCTATGCATACTTGGGTGCAAAAACGAAGGGGAGAAGGAATTTCACCTTAGGTGCATTTCCACACCCTTTAGAAAATGTTGTAGGTGCGATTTCATGTATGCGAACGATTTTTGAGGGCGTGATTTGATGTATACCAAGGAATTTTGAGGGGGCAAATGCATGTGTGACAAGGAATTTTGAGTGGATTTCCTCATGAGGCAAGAAATTGGTTACTTTTTTCTAGGGCGGGATTTCACTAGGGGGAAGAAACAACGCCCATGTTACTTAATTCCTTGGCTGACTTAGCAATGCATCCTCCTTGAGTGCAAATTAGAGGGGGAGAAAAAAATTGACTAGAGCGCATTTTCACTACTGTCAAGGAGTTTTCATACTTGGAGCGCATTTTCACTGCTATCAAGGAATTTGGGGCGCTAAATCACCTAGGAGAGGAAATTTGGGAAGTGTTGGGCACATTTGAGACATATGGAAGAAATTTTCTTTCTGTGAAGCCCACCTAAGCCTTGGAAAGGAAATTTTGTTGCATTTCTTCATAAAGCAAGGAAATCTTTGAGTGGAAATTCCACATTTTTATACTTGTGACAAGTAATCTTGTAGTATTTCCAAGTGTTAGAAGGAAATTCCCTGATTTTTCCCTTGAAATTTCATTTTTTAACTTAGAAAATTTCCTTTGTTTTTCTTTCTTGTCAAGGTCAGAACCTTGACAAGGAATTTTCCTTGTCAAAACATTACTAGGAAATTTCCTCATTTTTTCCATGCTTAACATTTTCTTCATATCACTTTTCCTAGCTATATTCCTGACAACATTGACAATATTTTGCAATTTTTCTTGTACTTCGACAACAATGTGAATTCCCACCTTCAATTCGAGTCTTGACGTTTGTTCATGGATTCCAAACTCGAAATTTGAATTCCTGACTCAGTTTACCGATTCCCAACTGACAAGACATCACTTCCCCCCTTAAGAGCTAGGAGATGAAACTATTGCCAAGCTATGCAAACGAAGCAAAAACACCTATGCTAACAAGCAAAAAGTGGGGGTCCCCATTTGCAATGGGGCGATGTGTGGAAACATCGCAACAGTTTCATAAGGACATTCTGTCAAATATGGTTTGCATGCTGGCTGGTCTGATGATGTTTTACAACTTGTTTGGTGGAATCTGATATATAAACTTCATCAAATTAACTCTACAATTTCTAATGCTGATAATGACTTCACTTATGCAAAATTATTGCATAATGTAGTTAACATATAATTTTTAATACTTCTGTTTATTGCTCTTATGAAAAGATATACTCAGAAATTTTACAGCAGTAGTATCTTTAATAAATCAACAATATTGGCAAGCCAAAGTTGCTGACCTGTATTGCAGATTAGTCAAACACCAATCAACAACCCTCTTATAATTTATTTTTAGCTGAATGACCTTCTCCACAGTAGTACAGCTGGTTAGGAAAGAGCATGGCAGCCTTACGAAGTGGTGCTTCCTTAGAAATTGCAGCAACTAATTTGTGAAAAACACTTGGGAATGCTATGTTGACTCTAGGAGAAGGCTTTAAGGCCCCAAAATATGAATCGACTCCTCTTTCCTTGCTACAAATGGTACAGCACTCTGAGTTTGTGAATATTTATACAGCTGGGTAAGGATCCCAACAAATAAAAAGAAACATATATTATTTTATTTCTATACTTCATAGCACACTGCACATGATCTCTGACCAATATCACCTTGCACACACTACACTGCAATTTTTAATTGATTTCTCACTAGCACACACGACACTTACAAATTTATATTTTGCTTGCAAAACTTTATAAATTTGTACCTAAAAACTTGGCAAACCTTTGAATCTGAAATTTGTATGGATAAATCAACTTGCTCCAAACCCTGCAAGACCTGAATCAATTCTGCACACCTGTGAATTCTGAATGATTCCACCAAGGATTGGTCAAGTGGGATTTCATTCACAGAAAACAATATTGCCTTTTTCATTCTAGGCTGGATTGCTGAACGACAACTTAGACTCCCAAAGAGGGTTTTCACCAAACTGCATAATCAAGAATATGAAATGAGTTTGCACAATCCTCCTCTTAAAACCCTCTTAGAACTTTTTTGAGATTTAATTATAAAATCACTTTTAAAATATTAATTTATTTTGGCTCATAAAAGTGACTATATAATATTTTACTTTATTTTTGGCCCTAGGTAAAGTCATTTAACAAAAATAAAATATTCAACTCATAAATATAATTAATTAAAAACAAGTTGTTTGAAAATAATTACATATAAATGGTTGTACAAAGAAGGCATTGAGGTTTGATTTGGAGATGCTAACTCTTGCAAACACTCTTATGTGGGTAAAATGACAGATTTGGATCATATCCCATGTAGCAAAGTATTATCCTAGTCAATGTTCTTTTGTCAATTATTAGAGCTTGTTGGAAGATTGAACAAATTAATTGTTGATGGAACTACATGGTAGCATCTGCAAATTTAGTCAGCCTGGATTTGGAAAACTTAAACATCCAGAAAGAACAAAATTGAACTCTTGTTAATGCACCCCAGAAAATCTTACAACGATTAGTTATATTCTTTCTAGCAAAAATAGACATTGTAATGGGCACCATGAGTCTCACAAAGCCTCGCATATCACATAACCCTAATAAGACTTGAGATGTTCATATTTGCAATGGACAACTGAGAGGAGAACACCTATTCAGCATTCAACTGCATAATATAACAAAGTGACATTTTGGTGTCAATAGTTAATCTGGTGAAGGTGAAGGACATAAAGTTTTTGCTTATTAATTTCAAGGCAGTCAGAAAAGATTGCATGGAAATCGCTGAAGCAATAATATATGTCAGGATAAATTTTGCTTCTCTCAGTGCTGCCTGTTTCTCTCCATGAAATCAGCTCTTAACCACTCCCTCAGTGAAGTTACAGCAACATGGATCCCAATGACTACAAATGAAGTTCTATTTGTTTTTACTAAGTAAGATTCAATACCACAAAATCAGGAATAAGTGCCAATAATCTCCAGCATGTGATGGCACATACAAATCATTCTACAACATAAAATGTTATTGGCATTACTCTGCTCCTTCTAAAAGCACTAGGTCAGCAACTTAGTGACATCCATTGCACTTATCTTGTCAGGTTCCAAAGTCTTATGGTCTCACCCTTACTCATTTTGGCATCAGCCCTAGTCAAAATTATCCTCCTGTATCCCTTGTGCCTACAACTCTAACTGTGAACCAGCCCACTAAAATTTCTGCTATTTTCCCATGTTTTACTCCATGGATTCTCACCTCCAATTTCTTAATCCTCTCAGACTCGTGAAAATAAATAATCTGGTTTTGGCATGCCCTCCAGCTTGGACCATGTAAAAAATGATCCAAATGTGCTTTCTATTCTTTAAGTAATTATCGAGGCTACTCACAACCAAGAAAGAATTTCCAACATAGAAAAACACTAATGTCTTTTTAGAAAATGGGTTTAAGAGGCTTCTACATAGAAAAGCTTGATTCTATGAACACTTGCATTGACAAATTGAATCCTATTATTGAGCATCATGAACAGACTTTGCAGGCCATCAATGCACTCCTCTTGCCTGATAATGCACAAAGGATCATAGGGATCATACAAGTGCAAAGAGACCTTCCTCTTCCCTCTAAACATTAAGTTCTTAGAGGAGAGAACTCTACCAGTGCCAATGTCCGAGGAGCTAACCTATAACTGGTACACATTCTATATTGGTGTATTCAAAGGATAACATGGTACATGATACTCTTATAGGATAGGGGAATCAAAGCATTAATCATATAAGGAGTTATAAGATGCACTGGAAAAGAATTGATAAAAAATCTTGAAGTATTTTAATCCAAAGTGGAAGATAGTCACAAATGATAGGTTCAGGAAGATTTATGGCTTCACTAACATATTGCATAAAGTAAGAGTCTTGATTTTCTAAATTTTTGATCAATCCTAGTATATCTTCATTCATAATCCCTCACAGCAAATTATTTGCAACTGCTTTCTTTTCCAGTAAGCTAGAACATATTCTAACTTCTTTTTACAGCTAATTAAACTTGTTAGCTTTTGCTATTCTTGAGGATATAAGGTTGTAATCTTTTACAATGTCTTCTTAATGAAAATGGATAGAATAAAGTACTTGCAGTTGGGAGTTATATACTATTTGGGATGTATACTTTTAGCATCTATTATCGACTTTATGATGCTCAACAATTGTTGTCATGAGTTTATTCTTGTTTGAAATGTGTGGGGTCAAAACATGCAAGATCTTGGAATTATTCGGGATGTGTACATTTAGCATCTATTAATGGCTTTATGATGCTCAATAATTGTTGTCTTGAGTTTATTCTTTTTTGAAATGTGTAGCTATGGGTTCAAAACATGCAAGATCTTGGAATTTATGATGATGATGAATGCTGCGATGCATTTCATGTGTGTGATGTCGATCTTACTTTTGAAAACTATGAAGACATATTTGGTGGCCCCCAAGGTAAAGGCACTTCGATGTTTGAGGATGGGGACACAGCCTGTTCCTCAATGGATAAAGATATCTCTATCGCTCATTCAAGTGGATGCAATGAAAGCTCCCACAAGGTTGAATTCTTTACCTACAAATATAGAAATGTAGTGATTTTTTTTGTTATGTTGCAAGTATCAAAATCCATTTCCAAAATTATGCTTGATTTAAATAAGAAAATGAGTATGGAATAATTAATCTTTTTCATTTTTTAATCTTGAAAGATGAGTATGTATTGCTGTTAAAGTTATCATGATTATTAGCAACAAAATGCATGCACAAGATAACTATAATTCAAGTCATCTGTCTATTTAAAGTTTAAACCACTTTCTCTGCATATAATTATATTGCTACTTTAGTGTCATCTTTTTTTATGGTCATCTTATATATTATTTAGATATTATGCTCAGATGGTATGTGGATGTCTGGCATGGTATGAACTTGCTTCCATATTTTGTTTAGCTTTATATTAGAGGACTTTTCTACAATGATAGCAGAGAATTGGATTCTGTACATTACACACTATACAGTATACAGTATAGCAGCAATATCAATTGTTCAGAGTACATAGAGAAATTGGCACTGGTTGTTTACAGTAGAACCACCGTTAAACTGTCCAATGCAAATATGAAGCAAATAAGTTGAATTAAACAGGTCAACTCTTGGTAATGATTTCAGTTTCCAGTATACTAGGAGAGACTAGAGTTAATTAATCAAGGAGGTACAATGCTTAATGAGTTCAAATAGGATCAACACAGTGTTCCACGAGGACGTGTTCCCCCTAAATAAACCCACGTCCCCTGTAGGGGACGTTTTCTAGGCTTGGGGAAAACGTCTCCCCACAGCACCATCACTTCCACCACTACCTCCACCTTTGTTGGGATGCCTTCATGTTACTTGGTATATGGCACATGCCATTACATACTGATTGCAACCTTTAACTTCGTGAAAACTAATTGCTTTAACTTCGTGAAAACTAATTGGCCTTTCATGGGGCACCCACAAAGATGTTATATTGCAGATTTTGCCTTGAAGATTTCAATTCACCTGTATTTTTATATCAGCACATCTACACATCGCTCACATCACTAACCACTCCTCTAATCCAGTCAATCTTCCCCATGTCCTAGAGTGCATTGTTCATGGCATGCACACATGGAGTCCACCAAATATGTCTGTAGGCTGCCTCAAAAGTTTCCCTGCAGCTCTGCACACATGTGCTACATTTGTCACTACTTGGACCACATTTTGTGGCCCAACCTTCTCAATAGCCTCCCCGAGGACCTAAAACTGAAAATCAGCATCTTTGCGATGCCCTGAACAATCAACTGCTTTGAGAAGGTATGGACCCTCTGCACATGTAAACATGATGTTGATGAGTGGACAATGGCTAATGTTCGTCCACCTATCCATAACTATGCTGCATCCATACTTCACCCAACATGCCTTCATCTTCTCCATCAAAACATTGATCTTGGAATAGTTCTTATCCAAGATCGTGGTCCTCAATTTGGTCTCACATGGTGGCACATATGATGGTCCTCTCCTAGCCACCATCGATATCATCTCCTTATAATATGGAGACCGAGCTACATCTATCTCATCCTTCAGTTGCACATTGAAAAAATCAGCTATGGGGTTATTTTGCAACTTGTGTTTCCCGGTCCCCTTAATCTCTTGTGATTGGGCCACAAGAGTGCAAGTGGACAAAAGTCTTGACATCACTCCTCTCATCAAAAATGTATGAGTAGAAGTATGTTGTTGGCCTTGCTAAAGTTGTGCCCTACCAGACAAAGTAGTAGGCATTGCAATTGCATTGTCATTAGGATTGCCCCAAAGCTTTTCGATCTCAATTCTATATTCAATGTTTTCAGGATCTTCCAAAAAACAACACGGTTCAACACCTTTTCCTCGCAGAAAAAGGAAGTGTGCATTAACTCTAGTCATGCTACCATACCATCTAAGACCACAAATGTTGCATTGCCACTTCCTTGTGCGCCACCACCTATCCCTGATGTGCCTGCTATTTTTGATGCAAACTATTTGAGAGGAGATCTAAAATCATAAGGACCCTTAGCATACTGTGCCAATAATTTGGGGGCGATGCAAACTGTTTGAGAGGAGATCTAGGATCATTAGGACCCTTAGCATACTATGCCAATAATTTGGAAGGGCGATGCAAACTGTTTGAGAGGAGATCTAGGATCATAAGGACCCTTAGCATACTGTGCCAATAATTTGGAAGGGCAATTTGTACTAGTTGCTGCACTTGCCATGGAACTAGATGGGGCTCTAGGATCAGCACCAATCCCCCTCAGCCACAAGTTCATATTTTGAATCATTTCCACTATGAGAATATATTTATATCTCATCCTCACTCATGTCATGAGAGCTCATTGTGATAGTGACACTGCATTTCACAAAATCAAAATCAAAATAAATTCATCAAATTTCAAATTTGAAAAGAAAATTTAATTTTTTTAATTTGATGTTGAATCTTGAGGGCAAAATGATGAATCATTTTGCCCTCAAAATTCAACATCAAATCTGATTTTGAAAATGAAACAAAGAAAAAACAACAAAAAAAATTGTAAATTAAAAAATCAAACAAACAAAAAACAAGAAATAACCTACCTTGAGCTTGAAAAATCTCTCCAAAATGCTATAGAATCCTCCTCCTCTTCTTGCTCCTTATCACTCCTCTTACACTTGCACTCACTCAACCTTTTAGTTTTCACTCCTTCAATCACTCTTTTCTAAGTTTTATCTCCTCTTCACCTAGCTGGTTAAAAACAATCAGAAAAACAAATGTGACTAATCAGTGATTTTAGGGGATTTTGTAATGCATAGGGGGCATGGATGGGGTCCACATCCAATTAGGGTTCACCACAAACCCTAAAAATGCATTAAAAATAGGATTTTTTTTTTAATGCACTTTTTTACATTGGGTGACGGGAAATGCATGCGCCTCTCTGAGGCGTCTCGGAGACCCCTGGACATTTGATTGTCTCCAGCATTTCCAACGGCGGTGGCAAGAGATGCCTCATCCCCATCCCCACATCTCAGAGACGTCATCATCTCTAAAACATACGGCTCGGGAGGGGGGGGAAGGTGTTCCCGTTGTTCATTGGTGGTCTAAGATGATTTGGCAGCATTACTAGTGTTGATGCACACTTCCTTTTTCTTCGAGGAAAAGGTGTGTATTGTGTCATTTTTTGGAAGATCCTAAAAACATCAAATATAGAATTGAGATCAACAAGCTTTGGGGCATTCTTGATGACAATGCAATTGCAATGCCTACTACTTTGTCTAGTAGGGCAAAGCTTCAGCAGGGCCAGTTGCGCGCGCTTCTAGTCATACATTGCAGACGAGAGGAGTGATGTCAAGACCTTTGTCCACTTCCAGTGTTGTGGCCCAATCATGAGAGGGTAAGGGGACCTAGAAACACAACTTGCAAAGTAACCCCATAGCTGAATTGTTCAATGTGCAGCTGAAGGATGAGATAGACGATGTCGTTGGCAAGTTCTTTGCCAATGGCATCCCATTTCATGTAGCTTGATCTCCTTATTATAAGGAGATGATATCAATGGTGGCGAGGGGAGGACGATCATATGTGCCACTAGGTGAGACCAAATTGAGGACCACGATCTTGGATAAGAACTATTCCAAGATCAATGTTTTGATGGAGAAGATGAAGGCATGTTGGGTGGAGTCTAGATGCAACATAGTTGTGGATGGATGGACAGACATTAGCCATCGTCCAATCATCAACATCATGGTTACATTTGTAGAGGGCCCATACTTTCTTAAAGGAGTTGATTGTACAAGGCATCACAAAGATGTTGATTTTCAGCTTGAGGTCCTCAGGGAGGCTATTGAGGAGGTTGGGGCACAAAATGTGGTCCAAGTAGTGACATGTGTAGAGCTGCAAGGAAACTTATTGAGGTAGCCTACAAACATATTTGGTGGACTCCATGTTGTGTGCATGCCACAAACAATGTACTCAAGGACATGGGGAAGATTGATTAGATTAGAGGAGTGGTCACCGATGAAACAAATGTGCAGATTTTTATTTGCAACCACCACACTTCACATGCACTCTTCAAGACCTTCTCGAAGGAGTTGTCGAAGCCATTTGAGACCAAATATGCATCCTATTTCATTCTCTTGGAGAGAATGATTGTGTTGCAAGAGGCATTGCAACTCATGGTTATGATAGCAGAGTGGAATGGGTGAGCCGAGGCCAAGACAAAGCATGGGAGGAGGGTAAAGGAGATAGTGAAGAGTGACGTGTTTTGGAGTGATGCAAAATACAAAGTCTCCATCATTGCTCTAGTTTTCCAAGTCGTCGAATATGGGGATGGGGATGCACCTACCTGTTGACGTGTATTTTGTACACAATCATACACAGAATAAAATACCCAAGGGTACCTTATCCTCTCTTGAATAAAGCCTCTGATTGCTGAAGATGTCGCGAAAAAGGATCAATCAAGATGACTCCAAGGTTCTTTTATGTAGGGTCTCTACGTGTGGATAAGCACCAGTGGTCGTTGTGAATGCTGTTTCATCAAGGGGCCTTACGTCCTCCGAGCTGCAGGAACAAGATTGCCTAAAACTAACAAGTTCTCCAAAAAGATCAAAAGGTAGAGTTTGCAAGGGATAAATTCTAATCTAATCCTAAGAATGACCCAATGTAGGCTAGACTTGGTAAGATTCTACCAATTTCAATATTGCCATGAAATAACAACCCAACTGAAATTGATGCGATCTTCTAAGGTAACAAATGATTTTTCAATTCATCAAGGATCATAGACACTACCACAAAGGCACATATCCAAAGCTCAATGACGATTGAAGGTTTAAGCAATTCAAGTCTCTCCAGTTGACCACACAAGGCGTTCCTACAATCAGTAAGAAGCTAGTGGTTTGGAACGTGAATCTCACCAAAGGTCAAGCCCAACACTTAATCCTTCAAACTTAAATACTATTTTGACTGAGAATGATTCAAGAAAACAAACAACCATGAAGATAGCCACAAGAATTGCAATAAAACACCATAACTTCAATATTTTATTGATCTCAAAGCCAAAATAGACAACAATTGCTTGAAATTCTTTCTTCAAAACTCAATCTTGCTACAAAATAACTTTCTTCTCTCCAAAAGCTCTAATCTTCTAACTATTTCTTATTGCTAACTATTTCTAATGACAAAATGAAAATGAATGAGGGTATATATAGCATCCTCAATTACAATGAACGGCCCAGATCAAAAGAAGATCAACGGCTGAGATTCTGACACAGGGTTTTATTACAAAAGTTCCCCCTTTATTGAACAATATTAAATGCATAGCCAAATATTTAATTTGGCACAAAAATCTAGGAAACATAGACCAATGATAATTAAGGTGCCATGTTATCTATAACAACCTCTCTTCTAGAACTTTATTCCCTTTCCAATGCTCCTTTTTAGCATATGCAATGAATCTGGACACGATTCCTTCAATCTCAGCAATAGGAATCTCGGGAAGATTCCTCATTCGTTCCTCCAAGTGAATAATCTGATCAAAGGCCTTGAGAAGAGCTGCGTCCCATTCAGGTTCGAGTTCCTTGATTTTCTCAATCAGAAGCATAGTAGCAAACATTTGATCTCTTTGCTCATCTGTAATAACATTCTCATCTTTGCAAAAGATGATCCTGACTCTGTTTTCCAACTCCTGAAGATCCACATCTGTCTCAACTTCGATTCTTCTGCCAAGAATAGTACATAACACCCCAAACACCTTGTCCTGGATTGGATGGATGACCTCCTCCACTTGATTGCATTCGGCGCTGGTGTCCTCGAAAAGAACTTCCTTCATCTGGAGTAAAGTAGACCACTGGAGTAAATTATGAGCTCCTCCATCCATTATCTTTTCTTGTGCTAAGGTCTTCCTTGGTGTTTGCCTAATTACTTGAAGAACATGAATGATAACATCTTTAGTATGAGCAAAGGCGGCTACTGTTATCATTAAGTTGTGGATGATCTCAAGGACCTGGATAGCCCGATGAATGGTCTGCATCATTCTTGTTGCAAACTCAACGGCAACTGTATGGGATTTGTCAATCCAAGAGCTCATAAGCTGGACCAAGCTTTTAACTCTCTCTGCCTCACCAACTGATTCAAGGGGAAGTGCTTGCACAGGAGATACTGCTGGATCCTGACGTCCCAAAGGCTGACTGAGGTGGCTAAAGTAGCCTCTCCAAGCACTGACCTCTCTCTCAAGTTTTCTATTCTTTTCCATTTCTTCCTTAAGTTTATCTTTAAGTGCTTCAAATGAATCAGTTGCCTCATCCATTGCCTACTCGGTGGTGAGTGGACCAAGCTCAACGGTTTCTACATCATATTCTTCTACAAGGATTTCACCCTCGTACTTGTCCATTGCCGGTGTAGCTATCTGCAACTTCCTGGACCCTGTCTCATCTCTAATCATCTTGGACATTTTGGTGGCCTTTTTCTTTTCTGTTACTCCCTGAGAATTTCCAACAAGGCTATCTAAATCAATCACATTATCTTCGTCTTCGATCACAATCACCTTTGTTAGTCTCTCCTTCAACCAATCTGGAATGGCGGACCTTGTCTCTCTAACTTGTATTTCTTTAGGTAATGGCTCTTCTTTCCGGAGAGGAGATGTCGCTTCATCATCATTCTTGTCTTCATGTAGCTCATTGACCTGGGTTGATTGACTTGATGAACGTTGAGATGCCTGTCCTTCTTCATGTTTCTCATTCTGAACCATTGATTCCATAGATTCCTCCACTTCAAGTGTCCTCTTCTCTTGTCGAGAAGATGTGCCGGATGAGCGATCTCGATTGGCCTCTTGCTTCTTCTTGGAAGATTCTCTTTTCTCAGGTCTTTCCTTCCTCTTCGCACCTCTAGGATGAGGATTGCCTTCACTTACGCTTCTCGGGTGAGGATTGCCTTCGCTTGTGCTTCTGGGATGAGGATGGCCTTCACTTGCGCTTGCTCCTCCTTCTGCCGATCTTTCCTCCAAAGTAAAAGTCATAGGTATGCTCTGCTCTCTCAACTTTTAATGTTGCACATCAACCCATCTGCGAGTACAGGACAAAACTGGGGCCATCAAAGCTTTTAAGTCCACAACCTCAGGTTCATTCCAATCTATCTTTACTGCCTTGTCCTCTCTATCATAGGATGACTGGAGGTGCCTGCCACTGTCCTGAGCTTGATCGGCCACTCTGTAAACTTTGCATTTCCTGATGAAATCCAAAGGCAATCTGGAATGCATCTTTCTTTTCACTTCTAAATCATCTGAGAGATTCATCCAAAAGTCCTCTACCTGACATTCATGCTTGTATTTTCTACCAACTGTCTCTTCTATATACCCATAAGGATCAAAATTCTCCCTCAATGAAAAGAATGAAAATGAATATAAGGCCAACTCTCTTTCTGCATCATCTAAAGCTGGAGCATTAGGACATACCTCTACTGAATTTCCTAGTATGATAGGTACAGGGATTCCATTTCCATGCCTATGTCTGAATGCCTTCGCATAGGCCGCCAATTGCCTAGTCACCTCAAGTAACACTATTCTGTCTTTCGGATATCTTGGCAACATATATGGAGGTGAAGGACACCCATGAACTCTAATATATGTAAACTTCTGGAATTGGATAAACCAAGCACCATACCTCTTTACAAGCTCTTGTGCATCTTGAGATATCCGATTGTGAATCCCACCTTGCAATGTCCTGGTGATGTTCATCGTGAAGGTATCATTAACTAACTTGTAGTTACTTCCAGGTGGATGATGCAAATGAACATAAGATTCACAAACTCTGACTTCCCTGGGTCCTCTTCCAATCACTCCTCTGTGAGGTAGTCCTGCATATTCAAAACTCCTGATCAAGGCATATATGATGTATGAGCTCATGTGGAAGGACTTGGTAGCCTTCAGTCTTCTCAACTGCACGTCCAAGCAATGGCTAATGATTCTGGCCCAATGAATTGTTCATTTTCCTTGAACTATCACTTGGATGAAGAAGAACATCCACTTCTCAAAATAGAAGGCTTGAGGAGCCCCTGCAACTCGATTGAGTAAGGTTATCAAATCTCTGTACTCCTCCTGGAAGTCGATCCTATGTGGTGTGTTCGGAATCTTGCTCAGGCGAGGACGACTTTTGAGTAACCAATTCTTATTGATGATGCTTAAGCAGGTGTCTGGATCATCTTCGTACATGGATCTAGCTCCTTCCAAGCTTTTGTAAATCATATCTTTATGTTCTGGTAGATGAAGAGCTTCACTGATAGCCTCCTCTGAAAGATAAGCCAAAGTGTTTCCTTCCTTGGACACGATCGATCTTGACTGTGGGTTGTAATGGTGGGCACACTCGATCATCAGCTCATGGCACTGGATTGCTGGAGGGAAGCCGACCGCCTTGATAATGCCACTTTCAATTATTCTCCTTGCGACAGGTGATGGCTTTCCAATATAAGGGACCTCTCGAAACTTCTTCACACTGAAGTTTCCCAGGTTGGTATCTCCAATGTTACTCCATTTTGACACGATCTTGGTCTCCATTTCTTCATTCCTTTGATCTTCCTTCATGAGGGCTGGACGACTGGTGGATGCTCCTACCTTTGGGGTCGCCATCTTGACACCTACACAACATTTCATAATGAGTAATCTACCTTGGAACGTAGAAATATAGACTGGATTTAAGTTTTAAATTTAGGAAACTTCATGATAAGTCTTTGAATTATCATTTCCTAAATATGACGATGCAATTGGAAATTCAAAATTTCAAAATTTGAACAAGGGAGATCTTGCCATACCTCTCTTTGAGAACTAGCTCTAAAAAAAAACGATGCAAAATTTAAGAAATTCGCTAGGCAAAATGAAAATCGAAGTCCTCTAGCAAATGCGCCTCCCTCATCAACTTTACCACCCTTTGGGTCTTCAACGCCTTGAGGAAAACTTGCTCCACTTCTAACCTCGAACAAAGTTCGCACTCCTTCTTGGATTGAAATTCGCACTTCTTCTTGGATCAAAATTCGCACTTCTATTGCTTCTCCAAATCGCATTTAAATAAATGATTGAATGATGGATTAAAATGCTTCCAAAATACCTCCCTTATATAGGCGCTCACTATTGCAATTGCCCATAGGCCGACTTGGAAAATAGGCCAAAGAAATAAATAAAAATTAAATAAAAGGAGAGGCCGACTTTGGCAAAAACAACATTAAAATAATACCCCAAGCGCTCTCTTCTTGGATCAAAATTTAATAGTAATTAATTTAAATGCCTTTGCAATTAAAGATTCGATTTTTTAAAGGCTTAAATTAATTATTATTAGCCCATGCGTTCTTATTAAATGCCAATTTAATTAAAATATTTCAAAGTTTTAGCGAATTTAGCATTTAATGCAATTTGAAAAATATTGGCGCCTAAGCATGGGAGGAATACGGGACATCAACAACATCGCTCTGGTCCCTGGGTGAGGGACAGGAGCGCCCATGCATTTTAGCCTTGTATTTCTCGCTTTTTACGCTCAAAGTCTCTTCCTGGACGTCCAAAATAGCATTTTCTCTTGGAATCTTGAGTTTGATTTATTCCATCTTTGGAAGGAGTGTATCTTAAAACATTTTCGCCCTAGTCCCTTGGTGAGGGACAGGAGCGATCCCACCTTTTGTCCTTGGTCCTTGTCTTTTCCAATCGCCAATTCATGTTGCAGGGCAATCAATGATCTTCCTTGCTTGTTCTATACACGCCTAACTCGTTTCTCCAAGACAAAATGAGCTCTTCCAAGGATATTTGCCCTGGTCCTTCAGTGAAGGACAGGAGCGATTTTTATTTTTTTTAGCTTAAAATTGTCGATTCTTGAGGTTAATCCCTTGTTCACTATCTTCCTAAAGACATTTCTCACTTTGCATAATCTTGCCTTGACGTGGTTTTGGAAAGGAATGATTGATTCTATAGAAATCGCCCTGGTCCTCCAGTGAAGGACAAGAGCGATCTTTAGTCCATGGCACAAATCCTTAATCATATCAATATCTAATTATCTTCAAGGCGTAAAACGTCATTGCTTACTCCATTTTGAGTGTTGGAAACGAAAGTGGCATTTTAAAATTAGGCATACTTGAATATTTCGCTCTGGTCCCTTGGTGAGGGACAGGAGCGCCTTAGCCAATTTCATCAAGTTTTTGTGGTCTTTGCAACTTTGTTCTTCCTTGAAACATTCCAAATATCATCGCCATCATGCGCCTTGGCCTGGATTCAACCAAATTTGGAAGGGAAGACTTGATAATGCATTTTCGCCCTGGTCCCTGGGTGAGGGACAGGAGCGCCTTGGTCATTATAGGCTCCACTTGTGTTTTGCAATCTTTCAAAATTATCTTCAATGGAGCGATTATGCCTTCCTTTACTCATCTCAAACGTAAAACTTGCTTTTCCTTTGCCCAAAACTTGTCCCTTGAGAAAATCGCTCTGGTCCCTGGGTGAGGAACAGGAGCTTCCTTTAAAAATCGCCTTGGTCCCTTGGAGAGGGACAGGAGCGCCCACTGCAACTTGGATCGATTTTCTCCATTGTGGCCCATTCAAGTTATATTCAACGAGCAAAACATACTTCCTTTGTCCTCCTCAAATCGCGAAATCACTTAAATCTTGTGAGGATAATGCAAATTTGGAGTTCAAGCTCCGGTCCTTCAGTGAGGGACAGGAGCGCCTTTTGTCCTCAAGACCAAATCTTCACAATTTTCATCTCAAATTTCCTTTGCTGGGGAAGATACAATCCTTTTGCAATCCGTGAACGAGAGCCTAAGTCCAAAAAATGTCCAAGAAGGTGTGTTTGAAGAAAATCGCTCTGGTCCCTTGGAGAGGGACAGGAGCGAACTTGTCTTTCTAGGCCAAATCTTCAACCTTTCACTGCTTTTTGACTAAGTCAGGATATTCAATTACGTTCACTTCATCTTTCCTTGCGTCCTTGATGCTTTAGTTTGATCAACCAAGATCCAAAATGATCTAAATAAGCCATTTCGCCCTGGTCCTTCAGCGAAGGACAAGAGCGATTTTGCCTTAAACCTTAAAAACTTGTCATTTTTGAGTTTTCAAAATCTTCAAAATCTTCAATTCACGTTCGATCATATCCCCTGGCGACCCTGCACAAAATCATTGAAACAAGTCAATAACCAAGATGCATAAAATATCAATTTCGCCTTGGTCCCTGGGAGAGGGACAGGAGCAATTTTACCTCCATAAGCCAAAATATCCAAAATTTAGGTCTTCAGTCAATTCACAAGGCATAATTAGGTCATTTCTAAGGCCAGGAATCAAATATCAAGCTATCAAAAATTTGGTCAAAATTTACCCAGACAAAAATTGTTGCACAATTCCATCATTAAAATGCTAATACTTAGACAAAATTTGAATGTGCCCTCAAAACCCCTGACTGGACCTATCCTGAGACATACTTGACCTTCCTGACAAGCTCATCCTATTTCAAAATTTGCAACCCTCGGGAGGATGCTCAATAACCTTCAAAATTTGACTGGACTCGGCCTGAAAATATCCAATAGAGACCCCTAAGGCTTAACCCTAGTCCAGACGACTCACTCACTTATTCAAAACCCTAAAAGCAAAGAGAAAAACAGGCAAAACAAAAGCAAAAAGAGGGGGTCCCCATTTGCATGGGGCGATGTGTGAAATGGTCACAACACTACCCTTGGAGAGGTGTATGAGTGCATTGATTCTATGGTTGATCAGATGAGGGAAGTTGTGCGAGTGAAGGACCCCGCTTTAGCATTCAACAATGAGCACATTCGGCCACTCATTCAATGCAGATTGGACAAGCTCAACACTCCCTTGCATATGGTTGCCTATGCCTAGTAGAATTACACCAATTTAGGATGATGAGGTGAAGGTAGGGTTCTTTAGGTGCATTGATAAGATGTATAATGCTAAAAAAGGCCGACACAATTCGCACTTAGTGGACCAAATTTGCCACTCTTAGGGTTTATTCAAACGCAGCTAAGATGGATATAGCAACTATGGCACAGGAGGACCCACTTTTGTGGTGGAATTGTCATGGTCATAAATCTTTGACTACCACTCTAGCAATTCGTTTGCTATCTCAGGTTTCTAGTTCTTTAGTTGTTGAGAGGAACTGGTCTACATATAGTTTCATCCACTCTCTTAAGAGGAACAAACTTACCTCTAGGAGATCAGAGAAGTTTGTGGCTGTACATAGTACTTTGCGTCTCATTGACCACAAGACACTTCTTGTGTGCAAAGAGAGTCCAACGACACGATGGGATGTAGAGCTAGAGGAGCCATCACAAGTTGATGAGGATGCTACCGTTTCAGATGCAGAGCTGGTTAGTGTTAGTTTGGGGGATCTTGACCGTGAGGAGTCTAGTAGTTCAAGTGATGAGGAGTTTGCAGATGATGCCTCCCTTCACTATATTTTGACTTTTGTACTTATTTTGATATCATGCTAGTAATTGTAATGCTACTCATTGTCATGATGTAATCATCTTTATGATATTTTTGATATAATAGAAATCTCCAATTTGACAATTTCATTTGTCAAATTTTATTTAGTATTCAAGAAATCTTATTATTAATTTATTTAGTATTTGCAATTTTGCTATTTTATAATTTTACTGATTTGCGCCAGTTTCATTTGAAATTGCCTCAACCAATTCACTGTTCATACATCTTGCTTATACTGAGTTGAAACACTCCACAGTAGTTGGAAAACTCTCACCTGCAACTGGGTCATTAGCAAATTATAGGCTTCAATTCCACCATGTGTAGTTGCGCAATAGGAACTCAATCCAGAAATCCACATAAGCATGCTCTATTGACAAGAATTTTGAATTTGAGAAACTTGCAGCCCACAAGGGTCTTCCCAGTGATTTGATCTAAGAATTCATACGAAAAAGAAGTCTGCCAAGTTTTTCTTAGGGGATTTCCATGGCTTCCTCACCTTTAAAGACACTGAAGTTTTATATGTTCAAGATTTTAGTCAATCACTTTATGGCATAAAGTTTTTATTGGTGGGATTCAGAATGTCTATCAAGTTACAGCTTTGAATTGATCAAGTCATATTTTGATCCAATTTACTTAATGTTAAGATTGTGTCTTTTGGTGCAAGTTCTGCATGTCAATATTACACTTGCTTTTAATAATGGTTGTTAAGCTTGACCTTTATAATCTTTTTATAATAAAAACAGTTCTAATTCAAATTTTATTAATAGTTTGAACAATCTACTTATTTGATGTGAATAAATCAAGATTGTATCTGTTGCATAACTTATCTCTAATAATAGTATATGTATAACTGGTGCCTAATATCATACAATATCCTTCCAGCCATCTGCAGAAGCTCCAGCTGGCTATATAGCTTTATCATCTCAGGAGCCTGGGAATGAGGAAGAAGCTGCCTTGCCTGGAACAGGTGGAGTTGTTCAAGGTGTAACAGATCGAAGTGGGCCTAGCAATTCAAAGTCTTTTCTGCCAGTTCATTCTAGTTTTTCACTTTCTCTATCAAGCTTAAGTGGGGAAAGCAGTGCTGCTGACTATCATGATTGTGGTTTATCACCGCTGTTTCTGAAGGGAGAGCCTCTGTGGGGGCCTTCAAATTCAGATTCTGTAGTTTCACAGGCTAGGGACAATGCAATGATGAGATACAAGGAGAAAAAGAAGTCACGGATGTATGTCACTTTTTAAGCTCTTTCTACTGAGGTTTACCTGAATCGGTTTAAATTTGTAGGTGTCATTGCACACAAATTACAGCCTATGAGATTCAAACATCTCAAGAAAAGACTGCAATTAACTACACTTGTCTGGTCTGTTTTTTCTTTGAAAACAGGTTTGAGAAAAAAATACGCTATGCGTCTCGCAAAACTAGAGCGGATTCAAGAAAGCGTGTGAAAGGTCGCTTTGTGAAGGCAGGTGAAGCTTATGATTATGATCCTCTAGCCATGACCAGAAGCTATTAAAATATTAAAAAATTCAAGTATCTGTAATTTGCTCCACTATTTGCGTGTGTCAATTTCTCAGTTGGCAACAATACAAGTCTTTATCCATTGGTTGCAACATACTTGACCTTGCTTATGCATATGAAGTTGAACTACTTTATTCAGTCTCAAATAACCTGCCATTCTAAGAATGGTTGGGGTGTCCCAGATCCAGTGAGTGAATCATGCTTGCTTCTGTTTCTTTATGTATATTGCATTTACACCTAAATTATAATAGATAACCATCGTATATTGGGTTTGGAACAGGTAATTGATGGCATGAAAGAAACTGCGTTGCATTTTGAATATGTCCTTGTATATTGCAGTGACAGAAATATGATGTTCATTTCCTTGACCATGAATTCATTTGATATAGTCTCAGGTTCATTAAAGATTAAAACAATATGCTAGTGTACAAGTATTAGATATTTGGAAATGATGAAGCTTGTATTTAAGAAGTATTAGTCCAAAACCATGTCACTAAATATTTTGTATCAAATAGAGCTTCCTCTCAAAAGCTTGACAAGTTAAAATGATTACTTTACCTAAAGCAAAAGTGAAAGTTGAGGTTCATTTTCATTCACGTTTCTTTGAGAAAATGCTTTGTCTTTTGGCATGTATCATGAGTAGTCCAAGTGATAACCTATCATGTGCTAGTTTGCCAACTTCAGTCCAAAGAATAAGTTGATAATTATATCTATCACTATAAAAGATTGAATCCAATGTAGCAATATAGTGTAATCTGATTCTGTTGATTATTTTTTTACAGTTCAGAATGCCCAGCAAAGCCCAAAGTGGTATTTGTTTTCATAGTGTTTCAGATATACATTATGTAAAGTGCATCACTTTTTGCTAATAGGAAGAACTTACCAGGTGCCAGGTTTGACAAACTTTAGTTAGTAATGATTCCAACAGATGGTCTAAAAAGAACCGAGGTATCACACTTATTAGCAAGAATTTTATACTCATCTTTATGTTGGATCCGTGCTAGTCATAATGCATTAACTTAGAACTACCCAAATCCATAGGGTTACTCCAAGTGTCACATCAGCATAATTTTAAGTCTACATGACCCAAATTCATTCACTTTGTGAAATTTCTACCATTTTGGACTGTTCCTTGAGAATTGAAACTTTCAGAAATGTTTTTCTAGGAATCAGTGATGAGAAATAGCTCTACAGTTTATTCTTACCTAAAAACTTCAACTTTAATGATTCCTGTTCATCTTGTAGAAAATTGTTTACTGTAGTCAATTCTCTGATGCATTGACCATGTCTTGCAGTAAATCTGGTACCCGTTCATTTTAAAAAGTTCATCTGCATACACTCAATATTACGCAGTCTTAAGATAAATGGTGCTGGCTGAAGTCTGGATTATGATTGATCATGAGTGAGTAATAATTATCAATATTCCAATCAACATGACATGTTAGAATTCACACATACTTGTGTAATACAAGTTATATGTTCAAACTATGATGTCATGGTTCAAGAAATAAATACCATGTATTACAAAAAATATAACTCAAAATGATTATCAAGATATTTGATACTAGAAAAGAGCGGAAGTCAACTTAAATAAGAATACAAAATGCTTTAGCCAAATAGGACAAGAGTGACAATTAACATGATATAAGACTTACCACTAATAAAGAATATTCTTAATGTCTATCCTGAAGACTAAATTGATCATTATATACTAAATATTAGAATAATTCTTTAAGGCCCTCCCTTAATGGTCAATCAACTAACCATAAGATTATCCCAAAATTTTGCGAATTTGTTAGGACTCAATGACTTGGTAAGCATGTTTGTAGTTTGATCCTAAGAAGAACAATACTACAGCATCACCGATCCATCTTCTACAAGTTTCCTCATGAAATGGCAATGAAGTTCCACATGTTTGGTATGCTTGTGGAAGACTAGAATCTTGGCAAGCTTTAGCACCCGTTGATGGTCACAAGACAAGGGTGAAGGCTCCACTTGAGACATCTTCATGTTTGAAAGCATCTTTCTAAGCCATACTCCCTCACATGCTAATTTTACTGTTCCTTGATACTTTGCTTCTATCAAGGAGAGAGCTACTACTTGTTGCTTCTTGCTAGTCCAGGTGACTACTGCACCTGTGCCAAGACTAAAAATGTATCTAGAAGTGGATTTCATCAATCACTGATAACTTTATCAGCATGACAACTTATCTATCACATTCATCAGATTTGTCCTGGTCTTTACCAGCAAAAACTCTTGCAAAGACGTCTTCTCATCCATCATAATTAAAAAGCATATTTTTTCAAGAAGACCTTGACTCTATCTAACATCTTGTGCAGAACTCAGAGGTTTTACTTGTTTAAACCTCTAGAAGCATTTCATCAACCATTGATAACGATAACTTTATCAAAATGGCAACAAACTTGTCTTGGTTTTTATCTGAAATTGTTGGCTAAGTGTCAGTACCAAGGATGGCCTTATTGAGGCATTTGTACTAAAAAATCATGATCATGTGTTGCTTCCACATGTAATTTTTGCTAGTGAATTATTGATTGCCTTCCAACATAATGTAGGGTAATGAGGCTATATTACAAAAAATATAACATTGAATGATTACCAAGATATTTGATATTGCACAAGTAGTGGAAGTCTCCTTAAATACGATTTATAAATACTCTATTCAAATAGGATAAGAGTGAGAAAAATAACAAGATAAGACTTGCAACTAATAAAGTGAAAGAATAAAGAATATTCCTAAAGGCTATCCTAAAGACTAAATTGACCATTATATATTAATTATTACAAAAATACTTTAATATGTCTTTGCAAGATCATTTGATCACAAATGTTGCACTTGGTTCAGGGGTAGAAATAGTGTTGCCAAGTAGAAGAGCTAAGATCAAATGCCCATTAGGTGAGAGCTTCAAAATGGTTTAAGGAATTCAATCTCAGATGACCTAAGAACTTAATAATCCCTAAAATTGTGAATTGTTCAGATATCATCAAATTGTGGAAGGAGAGTTGTTTTCAGTTTTCTATCCTTAATGTCAAAACATCAAACTATCAACTTGCAAGATCTAGTGTAAAAACATCCACCTGATTGCAGTTTCTTATCCTACTAAACATGAACATGTATATAAAATTATTGAAATCACTAAGAATACTATTTACAAATTTTGAAAAGAAATATTGCAGTAATTTAAATTTTCAGAAGGGTTTAAGAGACAATAATTCATATCAATACCATTTAATATACACCCTCACTTTTTTTTGAAAGTCTCTGAATGCTGGATGTATAGTTTAAGAATATATCACAATATAGAATGGAAGATGCAAAGATAATATTTGTAGCAAAGATATAATAAAGATTTGCCCAATATGCTCAATATTAAATAAACCCACAACTGGAAATGTATATAAGATTTATTGCAATTCGTGGACAGCAATATATCCTTAAACAGAACAATACCCAGATGACCAAAATACATTACAATCACAATACAAGCATACCTATTTGCTGTTGTTGCAAAATGGGACTAATGTAGGTCTAAAAACAGCAAAATGGAACTCCAAAATGAAGCCAAACTCTTCAACCCCTAGCTGCTACTCCTTTAAAATAACGATCAAGCATATTCAACACCAAGGTTCCCAAAATGCTGCTCACAATATTCTGAAACTCTAAGTGTCCAAGCCTAAATTACCCATGCCCCTCCTGTAGAACTGTACAACCAGCAAGGAAGGGTGACGACCAGCATATGGAGTGAAGTTTGAACGCAAATAAACCTCTAGATCCTCCTTTCTTGTCTTCTCAATACTGTCCTCTAATTTTCTCCATCTCAAACTAAAGATGCAAACTAAAATCTCAAACAATGAAGCTTAGATGTGATCTCTAGATGAAACCACCCATTCAATCAACTAGGAAGGATCTTTCACCATCGATGTAGATGTCCTCTATGAAGGTTTTCGTCCTCACAAAGCTTTGGTTGACCAAGTCCAAACCAGCAAAACCTTGATATCAAAATCTTTAAAACATGAATCCGAGAAATGAGCTCAAGAGGCTTATTTATGCTCCTCCAAATCCCACATCTAGGTAGGGATATAAAATATTTCATTTAATTTTAGAACACACCCTTCTATCTCCCATGTAGATACCCACCCCTAGAAGGTCACTTAATTTAATATTTAAAAGATCTTACATCCTTAGGAGCCAAACATAAAGTCAGTTTATTAAATTAAATAAAGTTAAATATTTAATTTAATTTTAATATATTAACAATATTTAAAATAATACCTCTAGAGATCATTAATCACCAAATGAACATCACTAATTGCAACCACCGACTATCCCAAAATAGTATCACTGCCAATTGACCAAGTCGGCGTCCAGACAATCACTTACTATAAATAGTTAAAACAGACAAATTGTCTGAAACCCTTCAAGAAAATATCATCATGCGAATATTACCCAACTCAGCTCAAATATACACTTGATAAAGCCAGATAAGTTGGACTGATTGGTCACCAAATCCCAAGAGTTCCCTAACCCTAACTCATTAGCCTATCGTGACCCGCTGAATAGGCTAATGGTCACCAAGCTGACAGTGCTTCAGAAGAGGACATTACATACCAACAAATGACCAAGGATTCACTAATATTCTTTAGTTCACCATGATATAGTAGCTATTCAGGATGCCATAAGTTGTCTGGTCTCTAAACTATGGGAATCTAGATGTGTGATGTGTGGAAGCAATGCTGATAATAAATCAGTGACGATGAACATTAATCAAGAAACATAATTGAAATACAAAAGTTTATCAACCTATACATTTTGTAAATGGTATTAATATGACCGCCTATCTTCTGCTAGTTATGTCAATGCTATGGCTGTCCTATGGAATTTGGTAATGCATATATATACATAATGTTACAAAGCTACAAGGACTAGAGAATTGTTATGGAAGTAGAAATGGCTATGCTACCAGATGACCCTTCACCTCATGACTATTGAGCTTAAGCTTATTGACATCAAATGGAATGAAATCCCTTCAAAGGCAAAGAGCAACATTGTCTACACTTTTCAGTATCATATGTTGTACATGGATCATAGTGGTTTGGTCTATAATTGTTTGGAATCCTAACAGAGCCGGGTGGTGGTGCTGATATAGTTATACATATACATATAGTACTTGAAAAAATAGCTTTGAAAAGATGCATGACAGTATAATAGTATAAGAATTACATTTCAAATGAAACTATAGGAAATTTGAAATACTAAATCTAAATACCAAGATTTCTTCCATGCTAATTGTGTTGTTATATGAAGCCTAATCAGACTGGAGGTTAAATTTTCCCTACTTCTATCAACGCAGTTTCCCCCTATATTTTTCGACGGGGGTTTGGGGGCAACGCCCCCAAGTTGGGGTCAAGGGGTGTTATTTTTCTATTGGCCCACGTCCAATTAGGGTTACCCCTTAACCCCCCAAAAAGTCACTTTTTAAAAAAAAAATCATGTTAAACATTGCATATATGTGGGGGCGACGGGAGATGTCTGGGCATCTCCCTGTCCTTCGAGAGACGTCTGCACGTCTCTCAAAGGACGGGGAGACACCCAGACGTCTCCCAAGGAGACGTGGGGAGACGTGGAGACGTCTCCTTGGGTGACGCGGAGACGTCTCCCCGTCTCCGACGACGCTTGGGTGGCAGTGGCGGGACGGCGGGGGACGTCGCGTCCTCATCCCCCCGTCCCGGAGACATCCCCGTCTTCGAGACGCGGCCAAAAAGGGGGGGGGGGGACGTGTCTTCGTGGAACTTTGTTAAATAATGGTCATCTTAGTTAGTTTAGTTAGTTTCTAATTCTGGCTTCAGTTCACAATTGTTTCATTTAGAAACATCGTCTTTGCAAATCTATTTAAGGACCCTTTGTCTCCTTTGTTTAATACACCGATTTACCATAAC
Organism: Cryptomeria japonica; assembly: GCF_030272615.1. Taxonomy (NCBI): domain Eukaryota; kingdom Viridiplantae; phylum Streptophyta; class Pinopsida; order Cupressales; family Cupressaceae; genus Cryptomeria; species Cryptomeria japonica. The sequence goes on along the minus strand of NC_081406.1, from coordinate 104,174,362 downwards.
AGTAACAAAAGTAAAAGCCAACCATTTCTATTGATGTGTTAAACTATATACAATTGTGAAATAGTTGAAGGGGTGATATTAATGGCATAGCTTAAAATGTTTACCATTGATTATAATAATATACTATATAATAATATATAAATAATATAAGTCATTCTCTATTATTATAGTGTATACTGAATATATTTAAAAGAGACTCTAAAGGATTATTATGAGAATGTTTTATAGACAAAGCAAATAGCGTTTTGCGAAATTTTCCCATTCTTGTGGTATAGCTTAAAGTTCTAAAGCAAGGTCCAAAATTAGCCAAATTGATCTTTAGATGATGGCCCTTGTTTGTAGAACAGCGGTGCCTCTTGCTCATTGGAGCACTCATCCCACTCTCTTCCAGTCCAAAACATGCATCTCTTGGCCATAGTATCGTCATGCCCTAGGGGATTCTATAAATGATTCATCCTCTCCCTATATATGGTTCCCAATTATTTTCAATTTGGAAAAGAAATAAACAACTAGTAATCATTGTATTCCAAGAGAACACATTATATTATGCATTTTATCAAACAGTTTGCATGCTTCCACATTTTATGTATATGTCAATCAATGTATTCATCACACTAATTTTAGATTGAAACCTATGCCTAGAGACCTTTGCATGGATTTTTTTTTTCGCTATAGTGGTAGCAAACATAATGGATTTTTACCATTAATTGTTGTTCAAGTTATAGTTGCGATAGAGATCCAAGATGCAACGTCTCTTACTTATCTTGTGGATTCAGTTACCTTTATTTATCCTGCTTCAGTTCATTGGCTTCTGTTTTCTTTTCATGTTCCGTTGGTGAAGATGTCTTTGTGGTTGTCGGTGACTTTTCATGTCTATGTGGCTGTCGGTGAAGTTGTGGCTGTCGATGACTTTTCATGTCTATGCGGCTGTCGGTGAAGATGTGGCTGTCGATGTCTTTTCCTCTTCCTTCATGGAGTCTCTTCACTTGCAATTCTGATTCGTTATACTCATCGCCCTTCCTTTTTCGTGGCTCTTCTTCTTCTTCGACAGATGGATAGTTATATATTGTTGTCTTCTCTCGTTTGTCTTGTAGCGAGTTGAGAACATTGTGTATGTAGTCTGTCAAATCAGTAATATTATATGTTTTATGTGTTTAGAGTTTTCAGTCTTATGAAGGTTTGTAGAATGTATATGAGATGTATCATTTGACTTCATTGTCATGATTGATTTGTAGAGAATCAAACTTATCTTATCATGATTGATAGTAATATGAAACTATCAACAATTGTATTCATTTTCAGAGATATAATAAAGTTCATTTTTGAGTGGGCTGGGTTTTTCACCCTCAGGTGGAGGGTTTTCCCAGGATAAGCTCGTGTTTGTGTTGTTTATAAGTTTAGTTTTCTGCTTTCTATTTATTCTGGTTCAAATTTAACAATTGTAATATTTTTTTTGTTTTAAAATGTGGCAACAGGTTTATTTTATTGGGGATGCTTGGATGTCCTCCCATTTATCACTCACTATCCTCCAAAACTCTTGTGGTATCCTTCCAAATGTCTTGTAATCAACACCACAACCTTTCTCCATCAAAATCATTCCTTGTACTATCTTTTGACCAACATTGGGTAATTAACAAGGAAATCAAGGCTATGCACAAACTCATTTATGAAAATGGGATTTGTAATCCATATCTGGGTAGTGTGTTTTCTAGATTCCTACATTGTGTTTTAAAACAATCTATGAATTTAAATTATGTACGAATAGGTGGGAAATTAAGCAAGGTAGTTGAACCTACATTACTTGGGGATGCGTCCCTAGCCAAAATGGGGCCATCCCCGAATCATAAACATCTTGGCGATGCACGGGTGGGAAGAGACAGAGCTTTTACATTTTGACAAAAGGAAAACTTTGACGAGTCTAAGCTCTTAACAACCCTTTTACCATCCAATGATATAGCATACATTGCCCCTTTGTGTTTGCACAATCTCTTTGTCATTGTGCATGCTTTATATTTATATTTGAAATTTTCTCTATTCCTAAAATGTTCCCCATTTTTTTAATAGTTGCCCCCTACCTTCCCCTAAAAATGGCTCCCTCATATCCCAGACATCAAAACACATCCCCCTATCCATGCTCCACCCCATCCCCAAAATGCGGGGTAACATAGAGTTGAACTATACAAGAAATCTCTCAATGAACTACTTTTGCTTGAATCTTGAAAAAGGGAAAATCGCATATGTAATCAAGGAACATGATGGACAACTTTTACTTGTCAACAAAAAGGTAAATTGCAAAGAACAAGATCGTGAATTGGCTATCAAAATGATTGCCACACAAGTTGAAAGCTCAACAAAAGGCTATGTGAGAGGAACAAGGAAAAAGACATTTTCAAAACCTCATCTCCACTTCAATTGCATGGCAAATCAACAATTCTAGAAGGGAAGTGGATGTTACTCTCCCCATCAATTCCATTTCAAGATTATTTCTTCATGGAATTGCACATAAACTTTGAACACTCTATTGAAGAAAAGCTACAATTTTAATGCTATGTATAGCTTGATAGTTAAATACAAAATGCTCTTTTTATTCTAGTTTATTGTTGCAAAGTTTATAGATGTGTCTATTTGTCAAGATAAAATGCTCTAAATCTATCCAAAGGTTTTGAAATCATACCAAAATTTGCCTAAAAGGAAATTTGAAACCAAAAGCAAGACTAGTCAAGTAGAGATGCATTTTTTATGATAAAGGCTTTGATAGTTTTATCCAAGTTGACTTTATGTAGGCTTTGTAGATCTCATCCCTTGTGTCTCTCTAATTATTTAAACATGTTGGAAGGATGGATTAAAAATGCATTAGGAGGAAGATTGATATCAATACCAATTCCATGCATGAAACAAGTACATTGGGCATTCTAAGTGTTCTTGATTCAATGTTCGCATAACTTCACAAATGATTGAAGACATCGAATGTATATCTATTATGTCCAATTATTGTATCTACCATACATTTTAATCTACGAAGCAGCATCACTACATGAAATACAATTGAAATTTGAAGAGGATAAATAACAAATTTTAAACCAAGATAATTGCATGTGGAACTAACAATCTTGCCTTAAAGTTTTTGGATAGCATGGAAATAAGAGATTTTCAATTTGAGCTTAACTAGTACTATGAAGTTCATGTCTCCAAATCGCATAATCAATGCAAGATTGTTGGTGACATTGAAATTTGGAAGATACACAATTGTGTATTATCTTAAAACAAGAGTTGGAAAAATCATCTCTCAAGTGTATTAAGTGCAACATAACCCTTGCATAATATCTCTTCTGTAGGAGGCAACATATTGAAGGAATGTCCTATGTAAGGCACACCAAAGAAAAAGAAACCACTTCAACCAAATTTCCTTTATAAACATGATTAATTGCATGTGTTCATTCTTAGTTGTGTATAAAACCATGACTTTTTTTTAACTCAATCACTTGTAAACCATGAGCAATGAACTCAATATATAGATTTGTCATTGTAGGCATACAGCATTGTGTGACATGAGAATAATGTCATTTGGAAATAATAATATAGTAATAAGTATATCATCAAGAATACAATCATCACCTATTGTCCTTGTATTTGCAATGATCTCTAATTCATCTTTGTAATGATCAAATAAATAGGTTAAAGTAGTCAACCTTGTTTAACACCAATGGTGCTATTTATATCTTCTAAAACCATGTAGGAATTTGAACATTGCCGATCATCTTATCATAAAGTGTCATCCAAGAACAACCAGATGTTTTGGTATCCATAAGTCTCAAACCTATTGAACAACCAAATATTTTGGATCTAACTATGGCCTAAAAAATAGTTGCATATCTCCTAACCTTAAGTGGAAGGGGAAGAGTTGAGATTCCACTTAAGTTGAGCTTCTTATAAGAAACCCATAGAGGTGAGATCTAGTTAACCCATTTGAATTTGTAATGAGTAAAAGAGGTATGTGTTTACCATCGACAATCCCTTCACTCAAAAGATTGAGGGGAGAAACCAATACTATGGAGATATTTTGCAGGAGTGGCTATGATAATCTTGCTATAAAATTCAGAGCCTCTGCCATTGAGGTTATACTTGGTTTTGGAAGTAGACCAAGTTAACCAAAAGGGAGACTCTTTACAGAATATATCAAGAATGGTGCAAAGATCTCCTTTAAAGAATTTCAGTCCCTTGACTCTTGGAGCTTTGGTAAGAATGTTGCCATTGTGGGTGAAAATGGAAACCGCCACAAAGACAGCTACATTATATAATGAATAGTAAGAAGATCCTCACTGAAAAATACAAGTCAATTTTAAGTTTTTTTCTCATGTTTTGAAGACACATAAATATTCTAAAATTGAAAAAGAGTTGCTAACAATAATGATGTCTTACAAAATAACAACATATATATCAACTGTAAATTTTTAAAGAAAAAGCATTTGTTTTTCCTTACAGTTAAGGGGCATACATTTAAAAAAAATCTGGTAAATAGTTGACATTGGGGTGCAACTGTTGATAAAGCTTTAAGCATCTACTCTTGTTGAAGTAGAATTCTTAATATGGCTGCAAGCCATTTAAAATAATGGATAGTGATATTGCATGAACTGAACCTTTTCTTAGGCTATGGTTTCATAGAGGGTGATTTCTTAATATTATAAGCAGCTGTTGTTGAAGAAAATGAAGAGTACATTTAGAAAAGAGGCCCTGTAGAATAAAATTCCCTATTCCCTATGTTGGTAAGCTCCCTCTTCAATACTAAAAGTTTGCAGCTACAAATATGGAGCTCTTATTATACACAAAAAGGATTCATTTATTCCTGTGACTAGATTTCTTCAATTCCATAGAACTGCCTTCAAACTAAAAACAGCCCAAACCCTTTTCATATGAACACATAATTACAATTGAAATATTCTTACACTTAAGTGATTTTTCAGAATCATAAAAGAAATTAAAAAATGTGATACATTACTATTCCCTATGGATAAGGAATTTGTATACAAAGATTGGTCCAATAGCAACTCAAATGCTACAAAATCGTAAACCTAGAATTATTATATTCCATTGGCAAGCACACACCAAAGCAATACTGAAAATCATCTAGAGATGGATGGAATATCTTGCCTCATCATTGAAAGTAGCTTTGAAGGAAGATCCCGTCTCTTTAATAACAGCAGCCTTGGTTACTTTTCTTCATTGCCAATTTACCCTGCAAAACACCAAACTATGAAAATTAGTTTAATTAATCTATTCATTGTGGTCAATCTCACAACAAAGAGATAAGGGTACCAGATAATAAACTTAAACACTTACTATAAGTTGACCCTATTGAAATTGTTCTTTCCAATTTGTGGGTGGCAAAGATTTGATGCTGATATGAAAGGTTTAATAACTTGGTAAACCAGCCAGAGCTAGAGCCGTAGCAGAGCATAAACTGGTTCAACTAATTGATAGAAGACTTTTCCTGTTTATTTGGAATAACCTAGCTTGTCCATTGCAGAACAGGTTGCAGTAGAAGGAAATTTGTTCCTAACGTTTACACGCTACTTATTGAAGTTTGCCACACGCCCTTTCCATGCAAAAGATGCCAAGCACATCTGAGCTTTTTTTGAAAGATAGGTTTGTGTTTCTACCCTCCCTTTGTTGCTTTGTGAGGTTCTTTAAAGTTATAAATTGGAGATCTAGGAGTGAAAATTGGTCATTATTTTTCATTTTAGAATTTAGGTTGCTAAGTCTAGGTTTAATTTTGCATTTCATATGTGATAACTATTTGTATGTTCCTTTCAAACACATTTTATAATGTTTAAAAATGGCTTGTATATTTTATTCATTTTTAAACATACTAAATACACACCTTTGTTAAATTATTTCAAATTTTTAGACCAACCAAAAACATAAACATTCTAACTAAAGAAAAGGACAAGCATTTAATTTGGTAATACCGTATATAATAAAAAAATAGTAAACTATTAATATCTCTTGTTTTCTAATCTAGAAGAGAGAATAATCTTTTTTTAAGAACTCTATTAATTTTGAAGAAATTTCATTTTTATCATCTTAAAGCCTAGGTAAATTATTGGTTTAATTTGCTTTTCAAAAATGATAATTGTTTATTGGTTCCTTTCGAGTGTATCTTAATTAGACATTCAAATTAGATGACAAATTAGTATTAATGTTGTTGTAAGGTTATTTTTTGAAAGTGTAAAATAAGATTAACACCTCAAGATTCTTAAATTGATCATACACTTGGAATGTAAGATTATGGCTTAATAAAATACAACTCAATAATAAAAGGAGGTCGTATTTCTGCAAAATTCCTAAAAAATGCTGACAAGGCAACATGGTTCTTTGATTTGTAGACAAATTGAGAGCAACACTAGTTTGATCAAACTAAGGTGAGGCATGAAAACATTGACAATTTTCTAAATTGTTATCTATGTTGCTACTATCTTTGTAATCAATGCCTCAACTAGTGGCTATAAACTTAGAGGGTGTACTCTAGCAAACTATCGAACAAGAAGGTTTGCCAAACAAAGTTGTACCCTTGCTCCCTCTACCACTATATTTGCTTACTCTTCTATTGGAAATGGTTCCACGTCTTAATCCATTATTGAGTTTGGTGAATCTATTGGTTCCAGAAAGTACTTACATTTCAAATATGTCTAGTCTTTAACAAGAAGAAAAATTACATGCATTTTGAATATGTATATGGTCTCTAACAAGAAGAATAGAATACTTGCATTATCAATATTAGATTATATTTAATGGGATGATTCTTACCAAAAAAAAAAGACAGAGAAAAGGGAACATTACGAAATCTCTAAATAACAAGACCTAACCCTAGAATTACATTATGTTTGACACAAATTTTACAACACATTCAAACTTTAATTTGTAGTGTATTTTGAAAGGAAGTGAATTCCCTGGGCAAACTTGAGGATTCCCAATACAACTAAAAGAAATAGCATTGCCTTGCCTAATTCTTTCGGATATGCAAAAGATCTTTATAAAAGAAAGGATAAGTGACAACCAAACGTATGTTCTTTTTGTAGAATCCTTCCATCTTATTCAAAATTTGAAATGGTTGGGTGGGAATAGAAGGTGCCCAGGAAGGCGAAGGTGCCTGGGAAGCCCACCATAATCAATTTATGCAAATTAGATCCTCTACTTGATAACGAGGCTAAATAAAACGTCTAATTTTGTGTCTTGTATCTATGCAAAGAGGTTCATCTTTTTCAATGAGACCTTCATCATTTAGTATATCTTTACTATTTAATCCTAATAGACGATTGTCTAAAAGCTCTTTGATATATTTTGGTGGAGTTTCAATAGTTTAAAAAAGGAGCAAGGTTAGGAAGAAATCTGAAGTGGAGAAAATGGTGAAAAGGTTGATTGCATAAACTAAGCATGAAATAAAATAAAAACATTCAAAATAAACAAATAACCCTATACCTTCTTCTCACTTCTTCCAATTGAGCTTGAAGTGGTGTGCATCCAATGCTCCACTTCATTTTCTCCTTGTGATAGAATGGATGTGGATTGCTCTCCACTACACAACAATTGATTGGGATAATGATGTTGAAATGGATTGGCTATGGCAAGATTTTGGCATAATGAGGGTGTTATGGGTGTATTTTGAAGCTCAAAGTAGCAATATGACAATACTCAAAAGGTGGATGATTTGTGAAGGGTGGAGACTCCAATTTATAGATTCGAGGGGCCCAAAATGGATGGCCAGGATCAAAGATGAATGGAGGACTAGGATTGAAAGAAGGTGAGAGAAGATTAAGAGGACAAAGTGGGAGATCCAAGAGATCTTTCATAAAAGCATTTATTGTCTCCACACTTATCAAGTACATGGGGAAGAGTTCCCCAAGTACCTTGGGAAGAGAGGAAAGGAATATAAAATTCCTTGGGAGAGGACAAGAGGAATTAAAAATTCCAAAATTAGAGGATGTGTGGGAAGAATAAAGGAATAAGGAATTAAAAATTCCTTGGGAAGAGGGGGCGTGAGGATATGCAAAGATTTGGCATTCCTTGGAAGAGCCAAAGTTGGTGGCATTTAAGGTTCGAAGGATGTGAGTGGAAAGCCATTTATGGCAAAGAGTTGACCCATCCCTAGGGATGTGCAAATGATTAGGGAGATTGATTAGGTGGTTTAATAAGAGATTAGGAGTGCAAGTGGGCAAGTTAGGAGGATGGGACATGAGAATAGAGAATGAGTGGAGGGAATATAAAATAGGAGGAAATGATAATCATGATCAGAGTAGAATTAATTAGGCTAAATGATATGATTAAGGGGGGGGCGAGGGGGGGGGCAAGTTAGGAGGATGGGACATGAGGAGAGAGAATGCCTGGAGGAATATAAAATTGGAGGAAATGAATGATAATCATGATCAGATTAGAATTAATTCGGCTAAATGATATGATTAAGGGGGGGGGGGTGATTTGTAGGGATCGAGGGAGTAGCTAATTAATTGGAATTAATTAACTAATTAGGATTTAGAAGGAATATTGGAGTAAATGATTTTGGAAGAATAAGGAATATAATTAATTTTGATAAATTAATTATAAGGGTCATAGTGATAAAATTAATAAATAATTTAATTAATTTTAAGAAGAAGAGGACTAATCATAATTAATTTAATTAATTGTGCAAAAAAACTAAATTAATTAAATATTAATTTAATTAATTTTAGGCATCTACAAAATCTATTACAATTATATAGAGGGAAAAGATGATAAAGTTCAAAACTCTCTAGAACTCTTCAAATTTTTGCCAACTAATTAACTTCACCTGCTTGCCTCTTTTGTTTGATTTTAGGTAGTTTTTAATCAATCCTAATTATATGCATTATCTTTGTGCTATTAATTTTAAATATGTAGCTATCTTTTAATCTTTACTTTGAGATTTCATATAATTACTTTTGGGACAATACAACATTCTATTATTATTTGCCATTTTGAGTGATATGGTTGACAGTTGTATGTAGAGCTTCTCATTTTACCTTAGTAAGATTTAAATGTTAAATGGTCACCTTATGAGATGGAGATTCCATTTGTAGGCCTTGAGGTTTGACATCATCAACTCAATTACTCACATCTTCACTCTCATCATACTCTTCCAATACAGTGGATGCTCATGAGAGCCTACATTTCTCGTACCATAGGTGGTGTGCTTGATTTTTGTTTGACTTGAGCTTATCCCACCAATGGTTGTTCCTTCCAGTAGTTGACACCTTTTAATTGATATTTCACATGGATCACATTATTTAAATATGTACAATGGCAAGTACTTGCCTTTTGTAGTATAGTAAATGTAGAAGTAGGATAAGAATGTGTTATCTAGTTGACAAAGGAGTCATGACATAACTAATAAATGGTAATATTTAAATTTATAATTGTAAGAAAAATAAATGTTATATACATCAATATTATATGAAAATTAATTTTTATAATGATGAATTATTATTTTAAATAATATGTTTTTAATATATTAGATTATTAGATTATTTTTAATATATAATGTATTGCATTAGATTATATATAATTTTTAATATACAATTCAATATATTATATAATAAATTGTAAGGGTAGTGTAGTTTCTTTTTTCAAGGCGACAATCAGAGGTTTTCTTGCGGGTTCTTTCCTGCCGGTATGCCTTTTTTGAACCCGTTGTAAAAATAATTTAAAAATAATATAATAAAATTTAGTGGCTATGCCACTTTTATTGAAAAAAAAAAATATTATATAATAAAATTCTAATATTAATATTTAATATTAGATTAGATTAATTTAACTAGTATAAATAGTAAATGAACATCTAAATAGTATATATATTAATATTCATTTTTCATACTATTATACTAATTTAGTTTTAAACTATTTATTAACATTTTTATTTAACTAGTTGTATATTTATTATAACTCAAATTTTATTATAATTATTTTTTATAAATGCAAAACACAATCGAACATTGTGAAGAATTATTTTAATTAAATAAAAATTTATAGAGTTTAAATACGAAGTATTCTAGGTCTTGACATGGGCAAATCGACACCAAAGGGGTGTCAACAGAGTAAAACCCATTACAAAATTATATTTTTAAATATGCAAAAGGACCCTAAAAAATAGTTTGTCCAAAAACCCACCACACAAGAACATGAAACAAAGAAGAAATGAGTCTACACCAGACATTGTCAAACTCATGTAGGTTTTCGCCCAAAAGTGTCATCATACTCACAAACACTGTCCAAGCCTAAGTCTCTCTCTCTCTCTCTCTCTCTCTCTCTCTCTCTCTCTCTCTCTCTCTCTCTCTCTCTCTCTCTCTCTCTCTCTCTCTCTCTCTCTCTCTCTCTCTCTCTCTCTCTCTCTCTCTCTCTCTCTCTCTCTATATATATATATATATATATATATATATATATCTGTGTGTGTGTGTGTGGAAACCTTGAATAGGGAGAAAACCATGGCAATAAAATGCTTTATATGAACAATAGTCCTTTTAAATTGTAGTTGCGAGCACCAACTCACTAGAGGCACCAACCCCTCATTCAAAATTGTTGTCACAAAAGTTATAACTCTCTTTTCAATTTGATATATGTCTCACCCAAATCTATCACAAGTTTGATCACTTATGCTACTATGTCTTCCTTCAAAATCTATCTCAAAACAAACACAATGTTTCTTCTATAATGTACATCAAAGCATTCTTTAATTCTATTGTGAACTAATTATAAGTTCTTCATGGAATTCTATATCTTAAATCTAATATAACTCAGACCAAAAAACTGATCATGGTATATGCAACCTCAAATTTATTCACTCCAATTCTTGGTATACTTTCAGGCCTTTTGCACTCAATTCCACATCTATCATTCCATTTCTAGTTTCAATATATACATTTTAATTCTTAAGAGTCGTGTCTTATTTAACTGACATGTCCTTTTGTTTTGTTTAATAAACAAATTATAATAGCCAACCCAAATCGCAACTTTTCATATTGTTAATTGTAGTTTGTTTGTTGCTAACATTTTAATTATGTTTGCCTTTGAATAGATTGCACCAATTTCTCTTATAAGACTTTTGTCTTATATTATATTTTGTCTTTTTCTAAAGTGTTGTCTTTTAAACTATATCATTTCCAAGCTTATGCATCACTCCCTTTTTGATATGACACATGAATGAGAAAAAAAAATTCACCTTTTTTTATAAAGATTGATTTTTCCAACCTTTTGAATAAGACAATTTTTTCTACCTTTTTAAATAACAAGTTTTGTCTTAATACAAATCACTCTGTCTCCATTACCATTTTAATAAAGTTATCGTCGATGTTGATAACCGATTATTATTTACTTTGTTTCTCACAATACACATCACTGCATTTTATGAGATCAAACTATTGTTGTTTGTGTATATGGTGAAAATGGATAACAATAATAATGATATTGAAAGGCTAAATGAATTCAACCACAAAACCCTAGCCTAACAACAACAAAGATCCACCATAACATATGAAGATTACCTAAGACAATGCAAATCAAATGAAATCACAAAGATTATACCATCACATGTCCAATAGGGTTTTGATCTCCATTCTTCCTATCTCCATTGATCTTGCTTGATATATTTGCTCTCAGATTTTATATGCACAAGAGCTCAACAAAGAATGGAATGTGGTTGCAAGTAGGATCGTAGTGTAGTCTAGTGTATAAGATTCATTAGAATGTATCATCAGGGTTTGATAATGAAGGAAGCATCTCCTTATATAGAAGACACTATATGAAATGGAGGGATAAGATTGAGAGGTGTAAAAGGAGGTCAGCTATGATTAGAGGGTAGGTAAAAGAAATAATAAAATAATGAAAGGGGTAGGTAGTGTATGAATTAAGAGATGAATGACATGTGTCATGGGTAGAAAAGGTTAATGAATTAATTAAATAAATAAAGATTTATTTAATTAATAGAGGAAGTGGGACCAATTAAATAAATAAGATATTTATTTAATTTAGGAAAAGGATAATTTAAATAAATAAGGCTAGAAGAGGATAAATGAATTAATTAAATAAATAAAGATTTATTTAATTAATAGAAGAATTAAGCTTAGATATTTATTTAATTAGACATGACAATTTTGGGTGTCTACATTTTGCCCCTCTTTGAGACAATGCGGCTTGTCGGGTTGTTTCAAAGAAGATAATATGAACTGATACAGAGTTGCCCCAAGATGGGAATGATATGCCCCCTCGAGAGATTGGATGAAAATGTTTGAAAAGATTGTAGACAATCTCTCGATAAGAAAGAAAGACTAGAATGGACTGACCGGATAAAGTGACAAAGTCACGGGATAAAGAAGACTGAGTCGGGAGGCAAGGGCTAGGGCTAGGGTAGTCTATAAGATAGACCACGGGGGAAATACATCCTCATTGTCATCCACACATCTACGAGAGCAGATTGTAGAGTGAAAATAGAGCACAACAGTCAGCAGCGATGGCCTTCATTCATAGATTCGACCGCGTTCGTCGATTTCAGAGGCCACCAGAGGCAGGAGAGCCGGTAAGTACCACCAAACCTCCTCGTACTTTGACGCATTTAATTTTGTCATTAATGCATGCTAGATAGGGTAATAAATGCGCTTAGACTAGGGTCCAAAAAATGTCCAAAAACGTCCAGGCGGGTCTGCGTTGGTGCCAGGCGCGTCTGTGCTCGTGAGACGCGTCTGTGTTTGTGCCAGGCGCGTCTGCGTTTGAAACCGCGTCTGTGCCAAATGCGACTGAGTTTGTGATGGTAAGTCGCGTCTGTGCCAAGAAGGCACGTCCGTGTCGCCCAGACGCGTCTGTGCAGAGCATAGGCACGTCTGTGTTTTTCAGGCGCGTCTGTGCAGTCTTTAAGTGCGTTTATGTCAGGTAAGCGCGTTTGTGTTTTAAAAAGTGTGAAGTTGCGTCTTCTAGGTCAAATCGGCAGTTATGTGATGAACATACGTTGTCGATTGGATAAGCTGCTGAGAGGATACACTCAAGTAGGTCCTCTAGGGAAGACTAGAATAGATCAAGACACTTTGTGATGAACAGTGAGTGTCACACACATAGTACTTTGTGATGAACAGGGAGTACCACTAGGATAGAAGCCACACTTTGTGATGAACAGTGAGTGTCACTAGGGTAGAATGTCATATGCATTTAGATAAAAAGTAGCATTTTGTGATAAATAGGGAATGCCACTATGACTGACATGAGTGATTTGCTTGACTGTAGGAGTATTTGCCGATGCTGGAGTCACGGGAGAGATTCCCGTCGACTCAGAGGTTGCGACCTAAGTTGACCTTTGAGGACCGAGTGGCTATTGAGGAGATGGGATTGAGACATGTTCTATATGTGCCTGAGTTTCAGGCGGACATGGGACTGTTGACTGCGCTGGCGGAGAGATGGCACTCTAAGACCTGTACATTTCATTTGCAGATGGGTGAGATGACAGTCACCCTTGAGGATGCATATAGGATACTGAGGATACCGATCGATGGGGAGCTGATCCCATACGATCGAGATGGAGACAGGGAGGCCCTGAGACGAGTATTCCAGGACCTAGGACTAGAGATGAGGGCAGGACATGTGGCGTGGGATACTATGACAGCCACAGGGCTAACGCTGCTAGCAGTGGTAGGAGGAGCGATCAGTGGGTTCCTGTGTCCGGATAGGGCGATACGGGGGTTGTCTGTAGGCTGGGGAGGAGCATTGGAGACACTGGTGACACAACACACTAGATATGCTTGGGGACCATGTGTGCTGGCACACCTCTATTATGAGCTGCATCAGTTCGTGTACCACGAATCAATGGGATTGGGCTGCGGGGTGACATTGCTGCAGGTATGGGCTTATGAGCATCTGCTAGTGACGAGGCCGATACACTTCAAAGGCAGGGGACATGGACGCAGCTTTGTGCACTTATATGATATGATCACGTCGCAGCCACGCATAGGTAGGTTGGAGCATTGGCGGTGAGTGATAGATGATATTGATGTGGTCATATGGAGGCCATATCTGGGATGCGAGCAGTGGGAGGATGATGCAGTTGAGCTTCCTTACACCTTCTGGAGCAGGTATCTGATTGGGCGGACGCCCTATGTGCTGGAGAGGTAGCTAGTGGACAGGGTTGGCCGACAGTTTGGCAGGATTCAGAGGATGCCACGGGGCTCAGGCATGTATGCACGGACTGTCAGAGATCAGGCACAGTTTAGGCCCTTGTTGTCATATGATCAGGCAATTACACAGCTGATAGAGATGATGCCCCTACCCTGGGACATGTGGCCAGAGATTGAGGATGTCGGCATGGATGCTGAGTACACAGCATACTGGGCAGAGCATCCCTTCCCACGCTTGACGGATCCGGGAGAGCCATTGGATGGAGATGGGGGTGGGGATGATGATGATGGTGGAGGTGATGGGGGTAGAGGTCGATGGAGGAGGAGGGGAGCAGTTGGAGAGAGGAGGGTTGCACCTCGGAGGGAGGGGGGAGAGGAGAGAGGCTCGGGTGGTGAGGGGTCGCGGTGGATTGCCGCTACAGGTGCCAGCAACACAGGGTCCCAGACAGGTACAGGTACAAGGACAGATAAAGGGATAGGTACCAGTACAGGTACAGGCACAGGGGCAGGCACCCGTACAAGGGGAGCCACAGGCAGAGGCGGAGGGAGCTGACGCGGAGGAGGATGAGCTGATAGAGATAAGGGAGATCTGCCAAGGCAAGGCAGATGAGATCCAGGAGTTGGAGAGGGAGAGGGATCGGCTCAGGAGGAGGCTCAGGGATACTGAGCGGGAGCGGGATCAGGCTATTCAGCGTTATACAGAGGCTGAGACAGCACTGAGGGCCGGGAGACAGGCAACGGAGGATACAGGGGCAAGATATGCTTGTGTCCTGTGGGCAGGGGAGCAGATTGCCTACTGGTGAGATCTCTATTATGGTGCAGTGCCAGCGGATCAACGGGCGAGGAGCTTCCATAGACCATCACGGACAGCGACAGCTACGGGAGGGAGCCGGAGGAGACAGGCATTGAGTGGTGGGGTTATGGGTCCTCCACCACCACCAGATAGAGGGGACATGCAGGATGATCCTGGGGCGGGTCCTTCAGGGGCTCAGATTCCATCGAGGCCAGGCGGCTCCGAGGGAGGGAGTTCATCATAGCCATAGAGGGCTCCCTATGTATCAGTATTGTACCATTTTTGTATTGTAGACACCTGTGGGTGCTTTTGTAGCCATATGATTTTGACATCATTGTATCATGACACTTTATGATTATATATATGAGATAATTCATCTTTGCGGCAGCTATATGCATGTGTACCTATGTGATGAGATGCTCTTATGTGATGTTTGTTTTATGCTATGGATGCAAATATGTATATGATGTAATGCAGTATTTTTTTCTTTTATGTTTTTATATGTTATGCATATGCAAATGTGAATGTATGTAATGCAGATGAATATGATAATGCAAATGTAAATTGTGCTAACAGGTGTTGAAAAGTATTACACTTATCTGCCAGTTGTGCTATGAATCGTCGAATGGACTAGAGTCTGCCTTGTAAGGATCGAAGTTGACTGATATTTCTTGGTGGTTGCATCTCTAAGATGGCCTTGACTTTTGCTGGATCGGCTTCAATTCCCCTTTTGTATACAATGAATCCTAGGAGCTTCCCGGAGGTTACTCCAAAGACACATTTCTTGGGGTTTAATCTTACTTTGTATTTTTCCAACCGATCAAAGACGACTGAAAGTATGTCCAAATGTGTATTTCTGTCTATTGATTTTCCCAAGAGGTCGTCAACATAATCTTCCACAGTTATGTGCATGAGATCATGAAAGATAGTAGTCATGGCTCTTTGATATGTCACACCTGCATTCTTTAGCTCGAAAGGCATGGCATTCCAGCAGAAAGTTTCCCACGGACAAGTAAATGATGTTTTGTGTTGATCCTCGGGTGCGATCCTTATTTGATTATAACCAGAGAATCCATCCATCAATGATAACATTTCATGACCTGCTGTGAGATCAACAATCAAGTCAATATTTGGTAATGGGAAGTCATCCTTTGGACAAGCTTTGTTGATGTCTCTGAAATCTGTACAAATTCTGATGTTGCGATCTGGTTTACTGATAGGTACTAAGTTGGAGATCCATTCGGGATAATCGATTGGGCATATGAATCCGACATCCAATAACTTCTCAAGTTCTCCTTTGACTAGTAATGCCACTTGTGGATGCATTTTTCTTAATTTCTGTTTTACTGGTTTTGCCCCCGGTTTGACTGTCAAATGATGCATTACCAAATCCGGATCCAATCTAGGCATATCAGCATATGACCAAGCAAAGTTGATTTGTCGTTCTTTGAAGAAACTTATGAATTTTGACCTTTCGGACTCTGTCAATGATTGGGCTAGGAATATGTTGTGTGGAACCTCTTCTGTACCAATGTTTGTTTTGATAGTCTCCTCTACCAACATGGATGACTTTTCCTCATATGATGCTAGGAGAATGTCGAGCCTTCCATCTTCGGGTGCCTCAGAGAGGTTTTCGCCCTCAGATACGTCCTTTCTTTTTACTTTTTTGGGGTCAGACATCGCCACAGTGTGGTTTTCGCCATAAGACCCTTGATTTGTTCTTATTTTCACATTTTTGCGACTGGAAGGTCCGACACCCTCACCAAAATATGCCACACTATTGAGTTCTATAGTGTATCCCGCTTTATGGTCTCCAGGAGGAAGATCATCTCGTATGCCCAGATAGTCAATAAAAGCTTCATCGTTTTGGAATGTGTCAAACTGTGCAGGTCCTTCATGATCCCAGTCAATGAGTTGGTGGTGAACAAGGGGAAGGCCATTAATGTCTTCGAAGTTAGCGGAGCTAAGAGTGAAGATGCAGTTATATTCGGGTATGTCAAGGTAATTATCGAGGTCATCGATGGCACTCTCCTCATCAGTCTCGATCGCGAGCGAATCCAAATTATCATCACTAGTAGCGCATTCTGGGACAGGTTTGTTCTCATCCTATGTGATTTCAACCTAGAACCTTGAGACAAGGACTGTGTGGAATCCTCATGGGTTGTTTCTTGACCAACTCTGAACTTGTTATAAAATTCCTCTTCTTCTGTGGGTTCATCTGGCTCTCTAAATATCTCGGTGAGCTCATAGTCACTGGAAGACTTGTCTAAACCCCATTCCCATTCGTTAGAATCTGTGGAATAGCGATCCTCTTGTTGAATTTTGGTAGCTTTGATTTGTAAGGCTTCTTCTGTCCGTTGGGTGTGGACCTTGGAAGTTAAGAAACCAAGTCCTTTCGAGCGTTCCTTTTTGAAAGTCAGTTCAGGTTGTAAAGGTTCAACGATGCCTTCCTTTCGTAACCCTAGAGGGCTTTTTCCATCATACTCGAATTTTTGTAGAATTTTGAAGCCTTTGCCATATTTCTCACATGGTAGATTGATGTGATCTTGT